>NC_139823.1:20090817-20093317 GCF_963457635.1 Microchirus variegatus
TCATTTTAACAATCCGGAGTCACGTAAACGCCAGTCTTTTTCCGGTCAGTTGACGCCGTTAAACGTTAACGTTTGACAGCACTAGTTTTCTTAGACGCGACTGTCCCTGGATCGCGGGCTCTGATTGGCTGAGTCTTTCAAAGACTTTGAGACAAAGCATGATATCATCTGCATATCAACGAACCAAATACATGAACGAGAACCAAGGACTGAACCTTTGGTTCCATCAGTCCCTGGTCCTGGTTTAAGGAACTGCAAAGGTTCTTCTGGTGGACCTTGAAGTTCTGGTCCATGTAGTTCTTGAGGAGCCTGAAGGAGCTCAGGAGGTTCTGAATCATTCTTCAGGGTTAGCTTGTTGATGCGAGCGTTGTCAATGAACTGTTGTCCTTAAACGTGTCCTTTGATCGCAGGCTCTGGATTGGCTGCAGCAGTCAGGTGATCACTACCTGGTCACACACACTTCACCAGGCTCAAACATGTCAGAAACCCAAGAGCTGTTGAACCAACACAGAGAGTTCTGCGTCTCCGCTAAGGTGAGGAAACATCGCAACTCTACAACACCAACAATCCCACAGAAACACACAGTGACGAGGACGTGGTTTGCTATTTCCTGTTAGCACACACAAGAGAAGGTTCACCTGCTGATCCAGCTAGCCGAGAGCATGCTCGCTAAAGGCCACGCCCACCGCACTGAGCTGCGCCGCTGCGTCGCCACCGTGGACAAGCGCTACCGCGACTTCACCGTCAGGATGGGACAGTACCGCCACCTGCTGGAGACGGCGCTGGGAGGATGCTCACAGGTTAGCGTTGAGAGTTTAAGAGTTAGCGATGCACATGATTTTTTTTTTCAATCGCTGTTTTTGACGCGGTGTGACGTACGGTGGCTCTGACAGGACAATAAAGACCTGGAGCTGGAGCTGATCCCCAACAGTCTGTCTGACTCTGACCCCGAGGTCAACCTGTCTGACCCCAGTCACCAGGTCAGCGACGAGAAGAGACGCTCGGCGCGCAAGAAAGAGTGAGTCGCTAACCGCTAACCGCTTACCGCCAGCGTTTGTGCCAAATCGTGATGGTGTTTTTACGATAAACGTGTGTTTACGTGTTTGTTGTCGTCAGGTACATCATGGCCGAACTTCTTCAGACGGAACGAGTTTACGTCAGAGATCTGCAGGAGTGCATCGAGGTAAACGACAAGATCACGTGATATCAGGAGCTGCTGGTCCTCTGCTGCCTCGTGTGGTCACTTGTGTGTCACTGAAGTAAAGTTAAATGAGGCCGAATTCACTAAAATCAGTCATTGTAAGTTAGTGATGGAGGCAGCAGTGGATCAACAACTCCTGTGAACTCCTGTGTGCTGTGATGTTAAAATCACTGGTTTACTCTATGGACTTTGGTGTGGGAGAGTGAGTTGTTTACAAACTTTAGTTTACACAAGGAAAAGTCTGTCTAACAGTGAAATAAAGATGTGAACGTGTTCTTAAAGACGTCGTAGACTTTAACTGATGCAGATTTTATGAGTCGAGTCTTTTGTAAAGTGGCTAAAATATTTGTCAAACAGCTCATCGAACACCACACCAAAGTCACTCACTCTCCCACACCAAAGTCACTCACTCTCCCACACCAAACCACAGGAGTTGTTGATCCACTGCTGCCTCCATCACTAAGTTATAACGTCTTATTCTTTTGAATTCGGCTTTTAAAATATTTAATTTAGACACAAAGTGACCACACGAGGCAGATTTCCTCTGTGGACTTTGGTGTGGGGGAGTGAGTGTGTTATAAACTACCTTTAATAAGACATACTTAGTAGTACTACATGACAGTGGTAGTATAACAGTGTCTCATGGTGCAGACGTACATGTGGGAGATGACGAGTGGCTCTGAAGACGTCCCGTCTGGTCTCTGCAACAAAGACGACATCGTGTTCGGAAACATCCAGGACATCTACGAGTTCCACAACAGGTACTGTCACTAACGCTGTAGTACAAGTACTGCGTCAGTACTACATTATATATGTGCAGTGTAAGTAATCCGGTACTTTTTTTGTGCAGTATTTTCCTGAAGGAGCTGGAAAACTACGAGCAGCTCCCTGAAGACGTGGGACACTGTTTCGTTACCTGGGTAACATTAACACCTTTGTTGTGTTTGTAATCAACAAAAATAAAAGTTAACGTGAAATAAAGACGTAAACGTTTGTGACAGGCGGATAAATTCCACATGTACGTGACGTACTGCAGAAACAAGCCTGACTCCAGTTTACTCATCCAGCAACAGGGAGCGGGATTCTTCGAGGTTTGTTTGGATTATTCATCACGTTGTGAGTCATTCTTTCACCTGTGTGTTTGTTTTGTTGTTGTTGTTGTTGTTGTTGTTGTTGTTGTTGTTGACAGCGGTGTTTGTGCTGCAGGACGTGCAGAGACGACACGGCCTGGTCAACTCCATCTCCTCAGCTCTGATCAAACCTGTGCAGAGAATCACCAAATACCAGCTGCTGCTCAAG
>NC_139823.1:20095817-20110817 GCF_963457635.1 Microchirus variegatus
AGTAGTGAAAATAAAGTGACTTATTAGTTTGAGTAAATGTGTAGATGATATTTCTGTTGTAACATATTCTGTAAACATGTAACAAACTTTCACATGTGTAACTACTCTAATCTAATCTGTCTATATAATCTATATAATCCACTCTAATCTAATCTCATAAATATTGAGGTACAGCAGTTGAAGCTATGATACAATGTAAACAATGTAATAATTATTACATGTAAACAATGTAATAATGATGATGATGATGATGATGATGTGAACAGAGCCAAGACTTCATGAGATGACCTGAACGTTAATCTCTGTGTGCGTGTGCGTGTGTGTGTGTGTGTGCGTGTGTGTGTTGCAGACTGATCACACAGCTGTGTTTCATTTAGACGGGGAACACCACACTACTCCCTACAGACTCACTGTGTGTGTGTGTGTGTGTGTGGTTCATACACACACACACACACACACACGATCATGTGATGTTTTCTCATGTTGTTCAGCCAATCAGAGCTCAGCTCAAACCTGAATATTTGAATATTGAATAATTTTTACTGTTTTACTGATGTCATATATTTATATTTATTCATGTGTTCGTTTGTTGTAAACATGTTTCAGTCCAGTAGATGGCGTGAGAATATCACCTCAGTCTTCTGCAATAATATCGTGATATAGTGACTTAAATATCGAGATAATATCGTCACTTAAAAATCGTGATAATATCGTATTGTGACATAAATATCGTGATAATACTGAACTTAAATATCGTGATAATATCGTTACTTAAATATCAAGATAATATTGTCACATAAATATCGTGATAATATCGCAACTTAATTATCGTGATAATATCGTTACTTAAATATCAAGATAATATTGTCACATAAATATCGTGACAATATCGTAACTTAAATATCAAGATAATATTGTATTGACTTAAATATCGTGATAATATCGCAACTTAATTATCGTGATAATATCGCAACTTAAATATCGTGACCTAAATATTGTGATAATATCGCAACTTAAATATCATGACTTAAATATCTTGATAATATCGCAACTTAAATATCGTGACTTAAATATCTTGATAATATCGCAACTTAAATATCGTGACTTAAATATCTTGATAATATCGCAACTTAAATATCGTGACTTAAATGTCGTGACTTAAATATCGTGACTTAAATATCATGATAATATCGCAACTTAAATATCATGACTTAAATATCGTGACTTTAATATCTTGATAATATCGTATCGTGACTTAAACATCATGACAATATCGTTACTTAAATATCGTGATAATATTGTCACATAAATATCGTGATAATATCGTAACTTAAATATCGTGATAATATCGTTACTTAAATATTGTGATATCGTATTGTGACCTAAATATCGTGATAATATCGTAACTTAAATATCGTGACTTAACTATCGTGATAATATTGTGACTTAAATATCGTGATAATATCGTTACTTAAATATTGTGATATCGTATTGTGACCTAAATATCGTGATAATATCGTGACTTAAATATCGTGACTTGAATATCGTGATTGTGACATAAAAACTGTGATAATATGATGATAATCGTCCCCTTTAGAATTTAAAACCCTAAACCATTTGTTTGTTTGTTTGTTTACTCCTGTTGTTTAGAATATTGACTAAAATAACTGTGTGTGTGTGTGTGTGTGTGTGTGTGTGTGTGTGTGTGTGTACAGTTGTCCGGTGGCTGTGAGTTAGTGGTGGTGTTGTTAGATTTCTCCACCAGCGCAGCAGGAGAGCTGAGCGTTCGCTGTGGTCAGACGGTGGAGCTGGTGGAGCGCTCTGCAGACAGACCCGGGTGGTGTCTGGCCAGAACCACAGACCAAACTCCACAGCAGGTGAGGATGAACAAATCAAACGCACCCACGTGTATCAGCCATCAGCTCGTGTGACGCTTGTTTCTCACCTGCAGGAGGGTTTACTGCCCATGAGCGCCCTCTGTCTGTCACACTCCCACAGTGCAGCAGATATGGAGGGGCTGGTCCCGCCCTCCAGCACCTCCTCCACCTGCACCACCACCTCCTCCTCCTGTAACTCCTCCTCCACCACCACCTCCTCCTCCTGTAACTCCTCCTCCGCGGCGAGCGCCGGCAAAGGTGAGTGCGCTCCGTGACCTCTGCTGCTGCAGCACTTCCTGTCGGCTCCATGTCACTTCCTGTTTAAACAGAGGGAACTTTAAACATCCTCAGCTCACTGTGTCTAACCCTACTTCCTGTGTTTTACTGTCTGATAAATATTTAAACTCATGTAACATAAACACAGACCAAAGTCACTCACTCTGCCACACCAAAGTCACTCACTCTCTCACACCAAAGTCACTCACTCTCTCACACCAAAGTCACTCACTCTCCCACACCAAAGTCACTCACTCTCCCACACCAAAGTCACTCACTCTCTCACACCAAAGTCACTCACTCTCCCACACCAAAGTCACTCACTCTCCCACACAAAAGTCACTCACTCTGCCACACCAAAGTCACTCACTCTCCCACACCAAAGTCACTCACTCTCCCACCAAAAGTGAGTGACTTTGGTGTGCCAGAGTGAGTGACTTTGGTGTGAGAGTGTGAGTGACTTTGGTGTGGCAGAGTGAGTGGTACAACAGCCTTGGAATGAAGAAACACAATCTCACTTTTAAACTGTAATCTGGTTTGTCAAGATGTCTCTCTCACACACACACACTCACACACAGTTTCATGGTTGAACTATGACCTGAGTTTACGTTCAGACTCAAACCATCTGCACTTTAACATCCTGACTGTGTGTGTGTGTGTGTGTGTGTGGCGACCTCCTTCAGAGTAAAATAGTCTCTTTTTTTTTGTTTTATTTTGTTTTATAAAATGACATTTTCCATATTTCTTTAATTTTATCTCATTAGTGAAATATTGATAATATATAAATATATTATTTTGAATCATCTTAAATCTTTTTCCAAATATAGAATGATAATATAAAGGAGTTGTAAACCACACCCACACACGTATGACCCCGCCTGTTTCCTTTGGCCCCGCCCCCTCGTCCTCCTGACTCCTGAGTGGTTTTGACTCAGTGTCGTGAAGAGAGAGAGAGAACTCGTCTCTACCTCTCTCTCTCTCTCTCCCTCTGTCTCTCTCTCTCTCTCTCTCTCTCTCTCTCTCTCTCTCTCTCTCTCTCTCTCTCTCTCTCTCTCTCTCTCTCTCTCTCTCTCTCTCTCTCTCTCTCTGTCATTAATTACTTTATTGAATGGATTGAAAAAATAAAAACATGCGACGGTGCAGCACAGGTGCATGCTGGGATTGTTCTGCTGTGAGGAGGTGGATTATAAGAGAGGGAGAGGACGAGCGAGGTTGGTATTGATATGACAGAGTGAGAGAGAGAGTGTGAGTGTGTGTGTGTGTGTGTGTGTGTGTGTGTGTGTGTGTGTGTGTGTGTGTGTGTGTGTGCGTGTTAATGAGTGATGAACAATGTGACTCTCTCTCTCTCTACCATAACACACACATGTAGAGTGTATGGAATGTTAATGTGTGTGTGTGTTAAACAGGACCTGCAGGTTTTCAGTTCACTTTATTAGGCACACCCAACACACACACACACACACATTAGCTAAAACAGGCTAGATTTAAAAAAGTTAGCCAAAAGATAGTTAGCTGAGGTCCGCTTCAAAATAGAAGATAGCTTAAATCTAGCCTTAGCACAGCTAAAGGTTAGCATAGAAAAGTAAACTGTAGTTAAACGTTAAATTTGGGTAAAAAAGGTAAAAGTCTCGGGTTAAGTTTTAGCTCAAAACCTGTGAGAAATGTTTACGTTAAATCTTTCACGTTTACGTTAAATCTTCCGTATGTTTACGTTAAATCTTCCGTATGTTTACGTTAAATTTTCCGTATGTTTACGATAAATCTTTCACGTTTACGTTAAATCTTCCGTATGTTTACGTAAAATCTTCTGTATGTTTACGTTAAATCTTCTGTATGTTTACGTTAAATCTTCCGTATGTTTACGTTGTTAAATCTTCCGTACGTTTACGTTAAATCTTCCGTATGTTTACGTTGTTAAATCTTCCGTACGTTTACGTTAAATCTTCCGTATGTTTACGTTGTTAAATCTTCCGTACGTTTACGTTAAATCTTCCGTATGTTTACGTTGTTAAATCTTCTGTACGTTTACGTTAAATCTTCCGTATGTTTACGTTGTTAAATCTTCCGTACGTTTACGTTAAATCTTCCGTATGTTTACGTTGTTAAATCTTCCGTACGTTTACGTTAAATCTTCCGTATGTTTACGTTGTTAAATCTTCCGTACGTTTACGTTAAATCTTCCGTACGTTTACGTTAAATCTTCCGTACGTTTACGTTAAATCTTCCGTACGTTTACGTTAAATCTCTTACGTTTGTCCAGACTGTGCGGGAATGTTCGTCTCTGACGCTCCAGGACCTCACGCTCAGTCCAGCGGTGGTGAGTTCACTGGACTTTCCCACCTTCCTGACAGGTCAGTGAAAGCATCACGCGTCACTCACCCCTCCCCCTTCTGTTTCCTCAGGTGTCTCCTCCCCCAGCGCGTGTGGAGTGGGCGGGGCTCCAGGGGGCGCTGCAGGCTCTCCGGGAACCAAACGCAGCGGCTCAGGGACAGGAAACACTCTGAAGGTCAGTCCTGAGGATGATGATGATGATGATGATGATGAGGATGATGGTGGTGATGATGATGGTGATGATGACGATGACGAAGGCTAACCCTGTTATCATTGGTCACAGCGTTGGTTGACGAGTCCTGTTCGACGGCTGAGTCAAGGTAAAGCTGACGGACAGAAGAAACCGCCAATCAGAGCCAGGAGGCGGGACAACAGGCCAGAGTTAACCACACCCCTCACTGTCAATGCCCAGGCGGTACGTTAGCATGAACACACACACACACACACACACACGTGTGACAGACATGTGCTTCACTTCACAACTGTGTGTGTATGTGTGTGTGTGTGTGCAGAAAGTGAGGAAGGAGGAGGCGGGGCAGAGTGGAGGGGAGGAGGAGCCAGAAGAAGAAAGCCACACCCCTCTGCCTCCACCCATGCAGATCATCAAAGACCCAAACAACCCAGAGGTACAGAAGGGGGCGGGGCAGGGGGAGGGGCTTCAATGTAAAGATAAATCCACAGATGCTGATCATTTATATGTATTTATATCTATATATTTATATATTTATATATTTATATTTATGTGTGTTTTGTTTCCTCAGGCTTTGGATTCAGATCAAGGTTCAAATGAATCTGACACTGAGCAGAGAAACAAAGCTCTGAGAGGACGCATGTGAGACACACACACACACACACTGAGACACACACACACACACACACACACACAGAGACACACACAAACTGAGACACACACACACTGAGACACACACACACACAGAGACACACACACACTGAGACACACACACACACATACATTGAGACACACACACACACACACACACACAGACACATGTAGATATATAAATTAAACTGTGTGTGTGTGTAGGTTTGTGGTGAATGAAATGGTCCAATCAGAGAAGGACTACGTTAAAGACCTGGCTGTGATCGTAGAGGTGAGACCCTGAAGCTCCGCCCACCTGACGCACACAGTTTTGTTGTGGCTGTAATACAACCTGTAACCTGTAGGGGGCAATAAGAGAACGTGTGTGTGTGTGTGTGTGTGTGTGTGTGTGTGTGTGTGTGTGTGTGTGTGTGTGTGTGTGTGTGTGTGTGTGTGTGTGTCTCAGGGCTTCATGTCCAGGTTAGAGGTCAGAGGAATCCCTGAGGACATGAGAGGAAAAGACAAGATGGTTTTTGGAAACATTCAACAGATCTATGACTGGCACAGAGAGTAAGATCAACCTTTATCATTTAAATAAACACACACACACACACAGTGTGACCTCTGACCTCCATGTTTCAGTTTCTTCCTGGTGGAGTTAGATCGATGCGTTCAGAATCACGACCTCCTCGCCGACCTCTTCATCAGACACGTGAGTGTGACATCATCATCATCATCATCTTCATCACCACAGCTGGTCGCCATGACAACCTGACACAACATAAACAAACACAACATAAACAAAGCATCACTTCCTGTCAGGACCAGTGAACGATGATGTCATTCAGTGACGCATTTCCTGTGTGTGTTTGTGTGTGTGTGTGTGTCACTGTGTGTGTGTGTGTGTGTGTCACTGCGTGTGTGTGTGTGTGTGTGTGTGTGTGTAGGAGCGGCGGCTGCACATGTACGTTGTTTACTGTCAGAACAAACCTAAGTCAGAGTTCATCGTCATCGAGTACGAGACTTTCTTTGAGGTAAAGCTTTTATTTTTATATCTATAATAATGTGTTTTATGTTTAGAAGTTTTATTTTTAATAACTTTAATTTCTTTGGAGGAAACTTTTAGTATTTTTAAAAACCTTTAGCTATGTTTTGGCCATTTTAGGTGACATTTTACAACTTTTAGCTAACCTTTAGTTATCCTTTAGCTAACCTATGTTTTAGCTAACCTTTAGCTAACCTATGTTTTAGCTAACCTTTAGCTAACCTATGTTTTAGCTAACCTTTAGCTAACCTATGTTTTAGCTAACCTTTAGCTAACCTATGTTTTAGCTAACCTTTAGCTAACCTATGTTTTAGCTAACCTTTAGCTAACCTTTAGCTATCCTTTAGCTAACCTATGTTTTAGCTATCCTTTAGCTAACCTATGTTTTAGCTAACCTTTTTTAGTGGGAAACGTTCTTGTATTCTTGTTTGTAGCTTTAGGATTTGTTTAGTTTAAACTGCTTTTTGAAGAAGATTTTAACTGATTTGTGTAACTTTTAAACATTTTGTCCAACTTTGAGTTTGGTTATTTTTCTTTTAACTCGAACAAAGCCTCTGTCTGTCTGTCTGTCTGTCTGTCTGTCTGTGTGTGTGTGTGTGTGTGTGTGTGTCTGTCTGTGTGTGTGTGTGTCTGTCTTCAGGAGATCCAGCATGAGATCAGCTGCAGAATGTCCATCAGTGATTATTTGATCAAACCGATCCAGAGAATCACAAAGTACCAGCTGCTGTTAAAGGTCAGTGACCTTTAACCTCTGCTTCATGACACACATCAGTGTTTCAGGATCTTCATCATCATCTCCTCCTCTTCTCCTCTTCCTCCTCCTCTTCCTCTTCTGTCTCTCAGGACTTTCTCAAGTACACGTCTAAAGCAGGACTGGACTGTGAGGAAGTGGAGGTGAGTCTGGAAACCCTGTGCTGTGATTGGCTGCTGCTCAGATGACTGACTGTGTGTGTGTGTGTGTGTGTGTGTGTGTGTGTGTGTGTGTGTGTGTGTGTGTGTGTGTGTGTCTACAGAAAGCCTCGGACCTCATGTCCTTGGTCCCAAAACGCTGCAACGACATGATGAACCTTGGACGTTTGCAGGGATACGAGGTACGACTGACGTGAACTGTGCCTTTAACACCTGTGACCTTTGACCTTTGACCTGTGGTCTAGGAGAAGCTCCTCCTACACACACTTGACCACAACATACAAACATTTGTTGACAGTATTTTATTGTTTATTGATTTGATTTGAATTGTTTTTATTGAACTACTTTTACCTGCGTTATCCTTAGCATTCATAAATAGCTAAAAATGTTTTGCTAAAACAGGTTAGCCAAGTAAGCTGAGGTAAGCATTAAAAAGTTAGCCAAAAGTAAGTTAGCTGAGGTTAGGTTTAAAGAGTTAGCCAAAAGTAAGTTAGCTGAGGTTAGGTTTAAAGAGTTAGCCAAAAGTAAGTTAGCCGAGGTTAGGTTTAAAGAGTTAGCCAAAAGTAAGTTAGCTGAGGTTAGGTTTAAAGAGTTAGCCAAAAGTAAGTTAGCCGAGGTTAGCTTTAAAAAGTTAGCCAAAAGTAAGTTAGCCGAGGTTAGCTTTAAAAAGTTAGCCAAAAGTAAGTTAGCTGAGGTAAGCTTTAAAAAGTTAGCCAAAAGTAAGTTAGCTGAGGTTAGGTTTAAGAGTTAGCCAAAAGTAAGTTAGCTGAGGTTAGCTTTAAGAAGTTAGCCAGAAGATAGTTAGCTGAGGTTAGCTTTAAAAAGTTAGCCAAAAGTAAGTTAGCTGAGGTTAGCTTTAAGAAGTTAGCCAGATGATAGTTAGCTGAGGTTAGGTTTAAAGAGTTAGCCAGAAGATAATTAGCTGAGGTTAGGTTTAAAGAGTTAGCCAAAAGTAAGTTAGCTGAGGTTAGCTTTAAAAAGTTAGCCAAAAGTAAGTTAGCTGAGGTTAGCTTTAAAAAGTTAGCCAGAAGATAGTTAGCTGAGGTTAGGTTTAAAGAGTTAGCCAAAAGTAAGTTAGCTGAGGTTAGCTTTAAAAAGTTAGCCAGAAGATAAGTAGCTGAGGTTAGCTTTAAAAGAGAAGATCGCTTAAAGCTAGCCTTAGCACAGCTCACGGTTAGCATAAGGTTAAGGTTAAATTTTAGCTCAAAACCTGTGAGAAATGTAAATATTTGTCTACTGTTTACGTTAAATGAACTGTGTGACCTTTGACCTCTGACCTGTGTGACGTCCAGGGTAAGCTAACGTCTCAGGGGAAGCTCCTGCAGCAGGAAACCTTCTGTGTGTGGGAGCAGGACGGCGGCGTTTTGTCTCGCAGTAAAGAACGTCGCGTCTTCCTCTTCGAGCAGATCGTCATCTTCAGCGAACTCCTGCGCAAAGGCTCCAACAATCCTGGATATCAGTTCAAGAACAGCATCAAGGTCAGAGTCAGGGTCTGGATTAAACCTGGATTAAACCTGGATTAAACCTGGATTAAACTTAAGTTTATCTGTGATGTCACGTGTCCTCAGGTCACGTACCTGGACATGCAGGACAGCGTGGACGGTGACCCGTGTAAGTTCCTGTTGTGGTCTCGAGGTTCGGCCGAGCGCTTCACGCTGCAGGCGTCGACCGCCGCCATCAAGATGACCTGGGTGGAGACCATCGCCGCCCTGCTGGACGCACAGAACGACTTCCTGTCAGGTGACGACGTCCTTGAGTCCTCCTGGAATATCCTGGAAGACTTTTGCATTCTCATGAACATCCTTGAACTTCTCTGAAACAGAAAATCTCCCTGATTTACCTGAAATCATCCATGAATTTCCCTTGAATCAGTTAAATCTTCCTTAAAATCTTTGTATAATCTTCACAAATCTTAAATCTTTAAGAAAGATTCCCTGAAACTTTCATAAATCTTTGATTTGTTTCTTCCGTCATCTTCAAATCATCCTCAAATCTTCTTTAGATCATCCTTAAAAACGTCTTTGAATCCTTGTTGAATCTTCCCTTAAAATCTGCCTTGAAGTTTTCAGAAATCATCTTTGAATTCTCCTTAAATCTTACAGAAATCTACCTTTTTCAAATCGTCTTAATCTCCCTGAAAAATCTTCCTTAAATCATCTTTAATTCTTCCCACAATCTTCTCAAAAATATTTTGAAATCAGTGAATTAGGACCTTGAATCACCTTGAATCACTGACCTGATTTCCTCTGGTTCCAGCTCTCCAGTCTCCGATCGAGTACCAGAGGAAAGAGGGCGGGATCTCTGTGACCCGCCCACTGTCGTCAGGGCGACCGCCGTCGGTCCCGCCCACGCCGAACGGCCACGCCCCTCAGGCTCCGGCCGACAGCGATCAGGACGATCAGGTGCGTATTCTCGCCGCCGCTGTGACTCACGCCCTTTTCCCGGCGAACGCGTCGATGACATCACACTCTCTGTCCAATCAGGAGCTGGTCAGGGTTCTTCAGGACTTTGTGGCCGTTCGTGAAGACGAGATCTCAGTGTTCAGAGGAGAGAGAGTTCAGATCCTCGCTTCAAATCAACAAGGACAGAGTTTAGTTTATAGACCAGCAAACAGTGACTCACCTGCTGCAGAGGGATGGGTGTCACGCTGTGTGCTACACACACACTGACACACACACTGACACACACTGACACACACACTACACACACTGACACACACTATATATATACACAACACTACACACACACTGACACACAACACTACACACACTCACACACACACTACACACACTGACACACACTATATATATACACAACACTACACACACACTGACACACAACACTACACACACTGACACACAATAATATATACACAACACTGACACACACACTGACACACAATATATACACACACACTGACACAATATATACACACACACTGACACACACAATATATACACAACACTAACACACACACTGACTCACACTACACACAACACTACACACACACTGACACACAATAATATATACACAACACTGACACACAACACTACACACACACTGACACACAACACTACACACACACTGACACACAATAATACACACACTGACACACAATAATATATACACAACACTGACACACAACACTACACACACTGACACACAACACTACACACACACTCACACACAACACTACACACACACTGACACACAATAATATATACACAATACACAAACAATATATACACAACACTACACACACACTGACACACACACACCACACACACTCACACTACAGACACACTGACACACTGACACACACACAACACTACACACACACTGACACACAATAATATATACACAATACACAAACAATATATACACAACACTACACACACACTGACACACACACACCACACACACTCACACTACAGACACACTGACACACTGACACACACTGACTCACACTACACACACTCACACTACAGACACACTGACACTACACACACTGACACACTCACACACTGACTACACACTGACACACACACACTGTGCAAAACAACAGGGTCTCTTATTCATCACGTGAAGGGGGCGGAGCCTAAAGGTGGTGACATCACTCATCTGGACATGACTTCCTGTTGCACTGCCGCCTTTATTCTGAAACAGGAAGTAGAAACACTTTTTTCCTTTGTATTTACTTGTTAGCATAAACAACAGCATGTGGCGCCCTCTACAGGCCGCAGCGCTCATTACACTCACCTTTGTCTGAATTATTTATTACAGAGTCATAATATATACATATACATACATACATATATATATATATATATACTTTTAACTTATTACAGACAGTATATTCATGATGTATATTATATGATATTATTATTATTATTATTTTTTACAGATTAACAGCCACAAACCAAAGGATGTTTGATGACGTCACAGGAAACTTCATTTCTGAGATTATTTCAGGGTTTTTAATCCAGATTATTCATCGTTTCCTTGGTAAAAAAACAGAAAATATATCAAAGTCACAACTTTAGGCTCCGCCCACTCTCCCACACACACACACACACACACACACACACACACACACCTTCAGCAGCAGGTACTGTTAAACTCCTCCCACCTCGTCCGATCAGACGACCCCGTTTTCAGGTCTTGTCGCCGAGCAACCGGCCCCGCCCCTTCCCGCGATGACATCACAAACTGTTTTCCTGTGGGTCACATGATCACATCGGCCTGTGGGGAGCTGACGTTGCCGTTGCCGTAGCAACAAGAGACAAAAAGAAAGAGAAGAAGAAGAAGAAGAAGATGATCTTCATCCTGTGAATAGTGTGAATAAACTGACTGACACACTCACACACACACTCGCACACATGCACACACACACACATGCACACACACACACACCAGTGCAACGACGATGAAGATAATTAAGAATAGAATCTGTTTTTTCACCTCAGTAG
This sequence comes from Microchirus variegatus, assembly GCF_963457635.1. Classification (NCBI taxonomy): domain Eukaryota; kingdom Metazoa; phylum Chordata; class Actinopteri; order Pleuronectiformes; family Soleidae; genus Microchirus; species Microchirus variegatus. Next base: position 20,107,545 of record NC_139823.1, read on the forward strand.
AGAAAAAAGAGAGAAAGTGTTTGTTATGTAAATGTCTGTGTGTGTGTGTGCGCGTGTGTGTATGTGTGCGTGAGTGTGTGTGTGCATGTGTGTGTTTTTCCACGGACAGTAAGTTGGTGGTGAAAGCGTTGTCATGACGAATTGTGTTTACGGCGATGGCCGTTTTTTTTTTTTTTTTTTGTGAACCAGAGCTGACCCCGCCCCCCTGCCCCGCCCCCCCACAACAAACCCCTCCCCCTCCCACACTGTTACCATAGCAACGGGCAGTGGTTTGGATATTCAGATTATGCATTTTATCCTGTTTGTGTAAATAGACTCGTCTGATTGTGGACACTGAACACGTCCGTCCCCCTATCTGTCCCCCCGTCCCCCTGTCCGTCCCCCTATCTGCCCCCCTGTCCGTCAGACAGCAGCAGCAGCAGCGCCACCTACTGTGACCATTTGTTTCTACTAAAACCACACACTTCTCTCTCTCTGGTGCCAAGCTCAGACAACACCGCGGTCCTTAAGAAGTCACGTTACAGACGTGTCCAGTAGAGGGCGACACACGCGCCGGCACCGCCGCCTTTCTCATGCGCTACCACACAAGATGGACTCCTGTACTTCCTGTCAACACGTCTCATTATTTGGCAGGAACACAGTCACGTATCATCTGCGTAACGAGAAATCCTCGTTTAAAAAACTCTCGGTCGATAAGTTAGCGATTAGCTGTTGCGGCCGTGTGACAAAAAACTAAATGAACACGTTAATACTTTCACAAACGTGATTTAGAAAAATGGAAGCTAGCACTTTTTCCTCCAGGGGGCAGCATTTGCCGTCTACGAAATGATGGTAAACATCTTGTGTGATAGCAGCGGATCGTCCCGGTCGTCTTAAAACACGTAAACACGTCGCAAAAACTAGCGAAGTGTCGCCGGCGCGTGTTCAACTCTGACGCTGCGTTCATGTCACGTGGAAACTGTCGTGATTTTCCAACGTTTACACGTCACAAAAAACGGGAATCGGTCCAACGCACCGCGAAGGCAGCACGTTTTAGGCGGGAAAAAAAAAGTGGAAATAAACGCGACTTTGTTCCACTTCAGTTAGCGCGTCGTCGTACGTCGTCGTGTTCCGATGTTAGTGAACTACGAAGGACACAAGATGGCGACTGTGCACTTTAAAGTCTGACATTATAGTCTTAAAGTTGTAGTACAAAGTGTTTAAGGTGGAATGTGGTGCTCTATGGTGGATTTAAGGTGGAATATTGTGCATTAGAGAGGGTTTAAGGTGGAATTCAGTGCACTGTGATGGTTTAGAGGGTAAGAAACGTTCCAGGTTTAAAGGACCGAGAGTTTTAGAAAGAAAGTGTTGAACTGTGCAGGTTTCAGAGTGTTTACGGGGAAATAAACACAATAAAGGGGTGAAAATGCTACGTCGTGCTCTGCAGACGACGTAGCATAAAGTTTAAAGTCATAAAGTCGTGGACTGTGGCAGGTCACGCGTGGACAACGGTGTCGGTGCTGTTTGAGACCTAGCCTTGTTGACAAAGGGCAAAACTCAACTAACCAATCAAACAGTGTTATTTGTACAGAACTAACAGCTGCTAACAGTTGCTAACAGACTGCTAACAGCTGCTAACATACTGCTAACAGACTGCTAACAGCTGCTAACAGACTGCTAACAGCTGCTAACAGACTGCTAACAGCTGCTAACAGACTGCTTACAGCTGCTAACAGACTGCTAACAGACTGCTAACAGCTGGTAACAGCTGCTAACAGACTGCTAACAGCTGCTAACAGACTGCTAACAGCTGCTAACAGACTGCTAACAGACTGCTAACAGCTGGTAACAGACTGCTAACAGCTGCTTACAGCTGCTAACAGACTGCTAACAGCTGCTAACAGACTGCTAACAGACTGCTAACAGCTGCTAACAGCTGCTAACAGCTGCTAACAGACTGCTAACAGCTGCTAACAGACTGCTAACAGACTGCTAACAGCTGCTAACAGCTGCTAACAGACTGCTAACAGCTGCTAACAGACTGCTAACAGCTGCTAACAGCTCTCTGTTGTTGTTTGTAATAAACTTCATTTTTCATCCAAAACCACGTTGTTTGCGATGTTTGTTCTTGTTTGTGTAGAAAAAGAAGTTGATGATGTATTTGTACAGAAAACGTCTTTGTTTCATTTCTCTGATCATTAACTGCGACAGAAACACTTTCTACGACAAACTGTGTTTACGCTTTATTTTTCACACGATTGAGAAAAAAACAGCAAACAGAAAAATAAAGAATTAGTCAGATTTTCTACAAACGTCTGTTTTTTCTTTTTCTATGAAAATCTTTTGTCTGAGTAACATTCTTTAAAAACGCATTCTAGAGGAAAGTACCTCGGAAATATTCATTATTAGGGTTTTAAGTGTAATAAAGTGCTCTAAAGAGTAGTTTAAGTATAATATAGTGCTCTAAAGAGTAGTTTAAGTATAATATAGTGCTCTAAAGAGTAGTTTAAGTATAATATAGTGCTCTAAAGAGTAGTTTAAGTGTAATAAAGTGCTCTAAAGAGTAGTTTAAGTGTAATAAAGTGCTCTAAAGAGTAGTTTAAGTATAATATAGTGCTCTAAAGAGTAGTTTAAGTATAATAAAGTGCTCTAAAGAGTAGTTTAAGTATAATATAGTGCTCTAAAGAGTAGTTTAAGTGTAATATAGTGCTCTAAAGAGTAGTTTAAGTGTAATAAAGTGATCTAAAGAGTAGTTTAAGTATAATATAGTGCTCTAAAGAGTAGTTTAAGTGTAATAAAGTGATCTAAAGAGTAGTTTAAGTGTAATAAAGTGCTCTAAAGAGTAGTTTAAGTGTAATAAAGTGATCTAAAGAGTAGTTTAAGTGTAATAAAGTGATCTAAAGAGTAGTTTAAGTGTAATAAAGTGCTCTAAAGAGTAGTTTAAGTATAATATAGTGCTCTAAAGAGTAGTTTAAGTGTAATATAGTGCTCTAAAGAGTAGTTTAAGTGTAATAAAGTGCTCTAAAGAGTAGTTTAAGTGTAATAAAGTGCTCTAAAGAGTAGTTTAAGTGTAATATAGTGCTCTAAAGAGTAGTTTAAGTGTAATAAAGTGCTCTAAAGAGTAGTTTAAGTGTAATAAAGTGCTCTAAAGAGTAGTTTAAGTGTAATATAGTGCTCTAAAGAGTAGTTTAAGTGTAATAAAGTGCTCTAAAGAGTAGTTGAAGTGGTATAAAGTGATCTAAAGAGTAGTTTAAGTGTAATATAGTGCTCTAAAGAGTAGTTTAAGTGTAATAT
>NC_139823.1:20115817-20133317 GCF_963457635.1 Microchirus variegatus
TCACAGCGCCACCTAGCCACCTGGCATGCATACTACATCACATTTCGCACACTTTAGCGTCACCGTGTGCGTGCAGATTTACTCCCAAAGACGCATTCGTCTGAACGCGGAATAAAAAGTGAGAACGCAACGACCACTTTAGCGGTTTGTGTTCAGATCGTTGTCGTGTAAAGCTAAAGCCTTAGTCTGTCCCACACCAGAGGATTTTCAACTCTGGGCGGAATGGTTCAGTCCGGAATAGTTCAGTCCGACGCTGAACTTAAATCCCACTGAACGTGGTCACTCTCTCAGCTGACGCTAAAATCCAACAGAATCCCGTTAAATACGGACATTTGAGACATTTACTTGAATAATCTAAGTAGAATTTTAAGTCTTAAGAACAGATCTACAGTTTGACGCCGTTGGCTTTGATTCAGTGACGGTCAGTGGCTTCACTTCCTGTTTCTAAACATGTCGTCCGACAGATCGCAAAGATCGACATCGTGGAGAGGAAACACGTGGAGTGGAGTCAGGAGAGATGTTTCCCGTCAGAGCCGGTGTTCGTGGCGTCTCCAGGAGCCGTGGACGAAGACGACGGTGAGCGACCGTCTCCGGGACGTTAGCGTCTCCGGGGCGTTAGCGTCTCCACGACGTTAGCGTCTCCGGGGCGTTAGCGTCTCCACGACGTTAGCGTCTCCGGGGCGTTAGCGTCTCCGGGGCGTTAGCGTCTCCGGGGCGTTAGCGTCTCCGGGGCGTTAGCGTCTACACGACCTTATCGTCTCCGGGACGTTACCGTCTCCGGGGCGTTACCGTCTCCACGACGTTACCGTCTCCGGGGCGTTATCGTCTCCGGGGCGTTATCGTCTCCGGGACGTTACCGTCTCCGGGGCGTTATCGTCTCCACGACGTTACCGTCTCCGGGGCGTTATCGTCTCCGGGACGTTACCGTCTCCGGGGCGTTATCGTCTCCACGACGTTACCGTCTCCGGGGCGTTACCGTCTCCGGGGCGTTACCGTCTCCGGGGCGTTACCGTCTCCACGACGTTACCGTCTCCACGACGTTACCGTCTCTGGGGCGTTATCGTCTCCGGGACGTTAACCTTCTCCGGGGCGCTATCGTCTCCGGGGCGTGGGCGTCTCCGGGGCGTTAGCGTCTCCACAACGTTATCGTCTCTGGGGCGTTACCGTCTCCGGGGCGTTACCGTCTCCGGGGTGTTATCGTCTCCGGGGCGTTAGCGTCTCCACGACGTTATCGTCTCCGGGGCGTTACCGTCTCCGGGGTGTTATCGTCTCCGGGGCGTTAGCGTCTCCACGACGTTATCGTCTCCGGGGCGTTACCGTCTCTGGGGTGTTATCGTCTCCGGGGCGTTAGCGTCTCCACGACGTTATCGTCTCTGGGGTGTTATCGTCTCCGGGGCGTTAGCGTCTCCACGACGTTATCGTCTCTGGGACGTTACCGTCTCCGGGAATTAACTTCTTGTTTTTTTAACGCTCTCGCCAACGTTGGTTTGTCTCCTGCAGGCGTCGTCCTGTCGTCCATCATCTCGTCCGACCCCGACGTCTCTCCGTTCATGCTCGTACTCGACGCTAAATCCTTCAAAGAAATCGCCCGAGCTACGATCCCCGTCAGCGTCCACATGGACCTTCACGGTTATTTCATCCCTGCTAGCGATCAGTGCGTTGGCTAAGTTTGATTTATTATTCCACTGTAAATTCTGTAATATTTCACTTTGTGTACATTTGGCTTTAGAAAATTTTATGCAAAAATACAATTCAAATTTTTTTTTTCCCTTTAGAAGACAAAACTGTTGTAGATTTAGCATTTCATAATAATTTATAAATATTTTCACATCAAAGTGTATTCTTTGCTTATTTTGAATCACGATGTCAAACGTCGCAGATTTAGATATTAATTTAAAAGCGTTAAAGGTTCACTTCACTTTTCTTTGAAAAACCTTTTTCTATGAATTTCTTTGTGAATATTACTTTGTAATAACTAGATTATACAGATGTATAAATGTGTATAAATATAGGTTTAGTTTTGTATAAAAAAATTTTTTTTCGATCAATGACAGAAATAAAGTATTTTCTTTAAGTTTTCTTTTGCAGTCGGACGTTGAATAAGTTCATCTTTGTTTTGAGGAGCTGAAATGTTTTATTCTGAAATAAAAATAAAGAAAAAGATCCAAACACAACAGTTGTTTTCAGTGTCTGTGCAGATGATAATCTCAGATTATTCAGATGAATTCAGAGAATTCTAAAGTCAATCTGTGAAAATCATCCAGGATTATGTCGCTTCATCACGTTTAGACCGACAGTCCTGGTCCGTACACTCTCACTCCAGGTCCAGGTCTTCACTCATGGTGAGAAAAGCCGACCAATCAGAATCAAGGAACTCTTATTACATCATCAGTCGCAGCAAAAAAAAAAAAAAAACACGTTAAAATCTTCAGTTCAAACGCCATCGTGTCCAAAATGGCCGCCAAAACAAGCACGCACGCAACGGCAAGACGCCAGAGAATCTTTTTTTTATTTCCTCTGTACAATCCCATAATGCACCTGGAGGGATGGGGGGGGCGGAGCCACAGGGAAGAAGAAGAAAAAGAAGAAACAACGTAGTTGCTGGAGAAAACAGGCACGCTGGAATACTGTGTGTGTGAGTGTCTGTGTGTGTGTGTGTGTCTGTGTCTGTATGTGTGTGTGTGTAATGTCTAAACTATCACTGTTTACAACAGTGGAAAAAACGGTTCGTTTCTCACAGAAAAACACTTTCACGTCTTATTGTTTTTTTGTTTTTTTTATCTTTTCCTTTCCTGTAATCTGAGGAAGTCTGAGTGTGTGTGTGTGTGTGTGTGTGTGTGTGTGTGTGTGTGTGTGTGTGTGGTCCCTCAGATTATCTCAAAGGTCTTCTTCAGCTCAACGATCAGCTGCCAGTCAGATTTCTGCATCTCGTCTCTGAACCAGTTCTTCAGCGCGTCGATCGACGCCCGCGTAATCTGAGACGAGGAGAAAAAAACAGCAGAGGTCACATGACATCGTTAATGAGCCGAGAGCCAATGAGCATCAATCGTAAAGTTGACCACTGCTCTGCTGCCTCAGTGGGCGGGGCCTCAGTGGGCGGGGCCTCAGTGGGCGGGGCCTCACCTTGCTGACCATGAGGTCCGTGGCCTCAAAATGGCGGCCGAACATCTTGGGCGACTCGCCCGGAATGGGCTCGATCTTGATGCAGATCTCCTGACCTTTCTTGGCGCTGTCCACGGATTTATGGTTCATCTCGATGCTCGTCACGATACCGATGTCCACAAACTGAAACACACAATAATCTGTGATCATCTGATTACAAGCAACCATAATCTGTAATCTAAAGCAAGTATCTGCAACAATAATCTGTCATAATATGACTACAAGTAACCATAATCTGAGATAATCTGATCACTAGCAACAATAATCTGTAATCTAAAGCAATTATCTGCAACAATAATCTGTGACAATATGACTACAAGCAACCATAATCTCATTACTAGCAACAATAATCCGATCATTAGCAACAATAATGTGTAATCTAAAGCAATTATCTGCAACAAAAATTTAAAACAATTATCTGCAACAATCTGTGATAATCTGATTACAAGCAACCATAATCCGATCACTAGCAACAATAATCTGTGATAATCTGATCACTAGCAACAATAATCTGTGATAATCTGATCACTAGCAACAATAATCTGTGATAATCTGATCACTAACAACAATAATCTGTAATCTAAAGCAATTATCTGCAAGAAAAATTTAAAACAATTATCTGCAACAATCTGTAATAATCTGATTACAAGCAACCATAATCTGTGATAATCTGTGAGGTGAGGTCAGGTGACTCACTCCTTTACTGGGCACACAGAGCGGCGTCCCCTGCTTCAGGACTCCAGCGTCCACACACACACCCATGACGATGGGATCTCTGGAGTTAAAGATGAACTGAGGAAGAACTCGAAGTTTGACGGGAAACACGGCGATGTTTCTACAGACGGACGACAGAACGTGTGTGTGAGACAGTGTGTGTGTTGTCTCTCTCTGTGTGTGTGTGTGTGTGTGTTGTCTCTCTCTCTGTGTGTGTGTGTGTGTGTGTCTCACTTGAACTCGTCCTGCTTGGCCTTCTTATAGTCCTCCCTGTACTTGGTGAAGGCGTCAAACAGATGGTAGATGATCTCAGCTGAGAAGACACGAACTCCCAGACTGTCGGCCATTTCCTGACTGTCCCTCTCCACCTTCACGTCAAACGCCAGGATGGCGGCGTACCTGAGAACACACACACACACACACACACACACACACACACACACACACGTCACATCATCTCTGACATCACTGTGTGGCTAACGTTAGCCTGAGCAGCTAAAGTGTGGTCACTCACTGAGGGTCGTGTTCCAACATGGCGGACGCCTTCGTCACGTCCCTCTTATGGACCGGACCAATGTTGATACCAGCATACTGCACACACACACACACACACACACACACACAGGACAATGTTAACTTCTCTACTTCCTGTGGTCTTTCAAAGTAAAAGTCCTGCCACTAAGAACATAGAGAGACTGACGGGGACTTTGGACGTCCTGAGGAACTCCAGCAGAGCCTCCAGTGAACCCAGCGTCGACGCCTGCACATAAACTCCTTTCTCCTCCAGTTTGATGGAGTTCAGCGTTTGTTTGAGTTCACGAACCAGTTCATCCTGAAGACACCAGATTAGACTGTTAATCTGTGTGTGTGTGTGTCTGTTTGTATCCGTGTGTGTGTGTGCGTGCGTGCGTTACCCTCAGCACGGGGATCTCGTCATCCTTGTGAGCCACCAACAGGGGGAGCCCCGCCAAGGTCTTCTCCAGGTCTTTACCCAGAATCTTCACACCCTGAGATGTGCAAACCTCTTTGTGCTTCTCATACTGACTCTGCAACCAACCAACCAATCAATCAATCAATCAATCAATCAATCAATCAATCAACCAACCAACCAACTAAATACTTCAATACATGCATTTATCAAAAAAATCTAGAAATCACTGTCGGTGCATCTGTATCAATGATTAACAATAATCTGAAAGCTAAAGCAATTATCTGTAATCTGAAGTATTCATCTGCAACAATAATCTGTAATCTGAGGGATTTAATCTGGAACAATAAAATGTAATCTGAAGCATTCATCTGCAACAATAATCTGTAATCTAAAGTAAGTATTCTGTATCTAGCAACACAACTATCTGTAAACTGAAATAATAATAATAATGATATATTAATATGTGGAAGAGATAATCTATTAATCTTACCTTGACTCTGAGCTCTTTCAGAGGCGGAGGCAGCAGTAAACCTCTAATCTGCGTTACGATCGGTCCTTCCACCCCCGGGACAATAATGGTCTCTCCCTCCCGCAGACGTCCGTTGATGAGGATGACGTCGATGGTCGTTCCCATTCCGGGAAGAGCTTTGACCTGAACACGCACACACATCGTGAACGGACTGAAGCGTCAACATAAACAATAATAACAACAACAACAGAAGAAATAATCTCTGACCTCCATGACCTGAGCTCTCAGCTCGTCACAGTGAGCTAGCCGCCGCGCTAACATGGTCTGTGTGAGCTCCACCAACAGAGCGATGAGGTTCCCCATCCCATCACCACTGTGGGCCGAGGTCGGAACCATCGACACAAACGTCCGAGGATCTTTGTTCTCGAAGAACAACGCGGCGTTGAGACCCTGAGCATAAACACAGATTACATACATGAGACGGCAGTAATCTGGAATAATCCGTCATCAAAAGCAATCACCTGTAACAATGATCTGTAATTATCTACAACATAATCTGTAATATAAAGTGATTATCTGAAAATAATCTGTCATCTAAAGCAATCGTCTGTAACAATAATCTGTAATCTAAAGCAATAGTCTGTAACAATAATCTGTAATCTAAAGTAACTGTAACAATAACCTATAATCTGAAGCAATCGTGTAGCAGTAATCTGTAATCTAAAGCAACTGTCTGTAACAATAATCTGTAATCTAAAGCAATAGTCTGTAACAATAATCTGTAATCTAAAGTAACTGTAACAATAACCTATAATCTGAAGCAATCGTCTAGCAGTAATCTGTAATCTAAAGCAACCGTCTGTAACAATAATCTGTAATCTAAAGCAATTGTCTGCAACAATAACCTATAATCTAAAGCAATCGTCTAACAGTAATCTGTAATCTAAAGCAATTGTAACAATAACCTATAATCTAAAGCAATCGTCTAACAGTAATCTGTAATCTAAAGCAATTGTAACAATAACCTATAATCTAAAGCAATCGTCTAACAGTAATCTGTAATCTAAAGCAACCGTCTGTAATCTGTCATCTAAAGTAACTGTAACAATAACCTATAATCTAAAGCAATTGTCTGTAACAATAATCTGTAATCTAAAGCAATCGTCTAACAGTAATCTGTAATCTAAAGCAATTGTCTGTAACAGTAATCTGTAATCTAAAGCAATTATAACAATAACCTATAATCTAAAGCAATCGTCTGTAAAATATAATCTGTAATCTAAAGCAATTGTAACAATAAACTATAATCTAAAGCAATCGTCTGTAATCTGTAATCTAAAGTAACTGTAACAATAATCTATAATCTATAGCAATCGTCTGTAATAAAAATCTGTCATCTAAAGTAATTGTCTGTAACAATAATCTGTAACCTGAATTAATCATCTGTAAAAAATAGTAATCATAATAAAGTGTACCTATCTTCAGCTCACACTTACTAATTCAGATTTTCTGACATGGGATTACAAGATGGCTGCCACCATAACACCACTGCTAATCTCTCTCCTGACGTGTTTTTGTTGTTGTTTTTTTTTTCCATTTTTGGGCGTAAACATGTCGCTACGTTTCCACTTGTGAACTTCGGGACTCGTGAGTTGCGATGTTAAAGTGAGCGTAGCATGAGTGTGTGAGTGGTGGAGCACTGCCACCTGCTGGGCGAACTCCACGATGACGGCCTTGGCTCGCTCGTCAAACTCGTCCTTGGTGTTTTTCTTCTGCTTCTTCAGCGTGATCGCCACGTCCGCCTCAGGACCTTTCTTCCAGTCGTACAGACGGTCGATCTGACGACGACAACAATAGCAACGGTGAGATAAACAGGAAGAGGGAAACAGGAAGAGGCGGGGCCTGTGAGCGGCAGGTGCAGACCTTGTTGAGGGCGACGATGAAAGGACACTTCTTCTCCTTGAGAAGGTTGATGGACTCCAGCGTCTGAGGCTCCAGGCCGTGCATGATGTCCACCACCAGGATGGCGATGTCACACAGAGAGCTGCCTCTGTTCCTCAGGTTACTATGGAAACAAAGAGGCGGAGTCACCGGCTGAGATCCACCTACGTTAGCGTTAGCGTTAGCAGCTCCGGGTTTTTTCCCCAGGTTTTTACCTGAAGGACTCGTGACCTGGTGTGTCGATGATCAACATGCCGGGAATCCTGATGCTTTCTGTCTCAAACTGAACACAGAAGATAAACTCTGTTTATGTCATCATCTGTGTGTGTGTGTGTGTGTGTGTGTGTGGGGGGGGGATGTGTGTGTGTGTGTGTGCGTGTGAGAGTGTGTGTGTGTGTCTGTGTCGTACATTTTTAACCATCTTGGTTTGCTCCTCGATCGTCTCCTTGGGGACGTTTGTGGCTCCGATCTGCTGAGTGATTCCTCCAGCCTCACCGTCCTGGACATTAGTGTGTCTCAGCTACACACACACACACACACACACACACAGAGAAACACAGATTATTTATGTTGTGGAAGATTTAGAGATTATTCACGTGGAGGATTAACAGATTATTCACGTTGGGGAGGATTTGCAGATTAATCACGTTCAGAAGGATTTACAAATTATTCACTTTGTGGAGGATTTACAGATTATTCAAGTTCATAAGGATTTACAGATTATTCACGTTGTGGAGGAGGATTTACAGATTATTCACTTTATGGAGGATGATTTAGGGATTATTCACGTTGCGGAGGATTTACAGATTGTTTTTCACGTTGTGTAGGATTTACAGATTATTCACGTTGTGTAGGATTTAAAGATTATTCACGTTGTGTAGGATTTAAAGATTATTCACGTTGTGTAGGATTTACAGATTATTCACGTTGTGTAGGATTTAAAGATTATTCACGTTGTGTAGGATTTAAAGATTATTCACGGTGTGTAGGATTTAAAGATTATTCAAGTTCAGAAGGATTTACAGATTATTCACATTGTGTAGGATTTAAAGATTATTCACGTTAGGGAGGATTTGCAGAATATTCACGTTGTGTAGGATTTACAGATTATTCACGTTCAGAAGGATTTACAGATTATTCACATTTTGGAGCATTTACAAATTATTCACTTTGTGGAGGATGATTTAGAGATTATGCATGTTGTGGTAGATTTAGAGATTATTCACGTTGGGGAGGATGATTTACAGATTATTTACCTTGTCGAGGATCTTGGTCTTGCCGGTGTCGACGTGTCCGAGCACACAAACCACTGGAGCTCTCAGCTTCTCCGTGTCGGTGTTCCTCAGATTTTCCGCCCTCCGTTTCTATGGAAACACAGTGAGGGCGGGGTCAAACGGAGAGGGCGGGGTCAGACAGAGAGGGGTAAAAAAGAGCAGAGCGCTCACTCCTGCTGTGTTTCCACAGTCTCACCTCTATCCTCCTCTTTGCGCGGTCGTACAGTCGCTCGTCCTTCGTCCTCCCGTCGTCATCGTCACTATCGCTGCTCTCGTCCTCGCTCTCCTTCCTCTTACCGCGAGTTGCCGCCGTCGCCGTCGTGGTCGTCGTCACCTCCTTCTTCTCCTCCTCACTCTCCTCCTCCTCATCGTCGTCCTCCTCGTCTTCATCATCGTCCTCCTCGTCTTCCTCTTCGTCCTCGCTGGGCGCCGTCCGAGGAGGCGCCGCCGTCTCCTCCTTCACCTCGATGTGAACTTTCTTCAGCTCTGACAGGAAGAAAAAAACCAAGCGTTTCATTGACATAATCTCAGATTATGAGTTTGCCGTTATAGAGCGTCGCGTCCTCACCTTTCTCCTCGTCACTGGCGATGGCCTCCCAGTCGTCTACGGCAGCTTCAGGCTTTACTTCTGTCACAGACAAATAAACACATGAACAAACCACTCATCCTCTTCCTCCTCCTCCTCCTCCTCCTCCTCCTCCTCCTCCTGCGAGCTTCACCTGGTTGTGCAGTCGGCGTCTTGGCCTCTGTCTCCGTCTCCTTGGCGACCGGCTCTGGAGTCTCTGACGTTGGTGACGTCACCTCTGATTTTTCTGTGGAGCAGATGATGATGATGATGATGTTGTTGTTGTTGTTGTTGTTGTTGTTTACAGGCAGGTAAAGCACAGCGTTTACCTTCAGGAGAAACAGCCGTGGGCTTCTTCTTCCTCTTGTCTCCATAAACTGGTTTCTTCTTTGGCAAAGAGTCTTTGGATGGCACTTCAACACCTGCACGCCGTCAACACGGGATTATTGATCACTGATCACATCACGCTGCACGTCAACACTCAATTAAGAAGAGGATTATCACAGCAAAACAGTTTGTAAACGGTAAATAATCTGCCATTGAACAGTAAAATAGTTATTTAACAGTAAATAATCTGCCAATTGAACAGTAAATAAATTGGTAAATAATCCGTCAAACAGTACAATAGTTAGTTAACTGTAAATAATCTGTCAATCAACAGTAAAAAAGTTTGTAAATAATCTGTCATGATAATCTGTCATGAATCTGAAGATGCTCCTCAGTTCTGTGGAGAACATTAACGTCAGCGATTGTTTTAGTTGATAATTAAGAAAACGAGTCATGTGATTGTGTTTCCTGCAGACTGACCGATTGATTGATTGACAGATTGATTGATTGATTGACAGATTGACAGATTGATTGACAGATTGACAGATTGATTGATTGACTGATTGACTGATTGACTGATTGACAGATTGACAGATTACCCTGAGCCTTCAGCAGCTGAAGTGTGACCTCAGCCCGAGCACGAGCCTCCTTCTGGGCTTTGGTGAGCAGCTTCCCCTCCTTCTTCAGTCGCTCCCTCTTCTCCTTCTCCTTCTGCCTCTTCTTCTCCTTGCGCTCCTGCTCCAGACGCTCCTGAAGGGTGGAGTCAGAGAGAGAGAGGGGGGGGGGGGGCGGAGTCAGAGAGAGGGGGCGGAGTCACAGAGAGGTGGCTGATGGGTCAAACCAAAAAGAAGGAGGTGGCGTTTGTGTGGTACCTGCTCCAGCCGCTGCTTCTCCAGCTCCTCCAGCCTCTTCAGTCGCTCCTCCTCCTCTTGTTTGGCTCGCTCCTCCTCCTACAACAACAACAACAACACTGAGCTTCAGTCGTCATGACGACAACAACAACAACAACAACAACAACAACAACAACGACTACATTTCCCAGAATCCCTCACCTCCTTCATCTTGGCCAGCGCCTCCTGCATGGCCTTGACCGTGGCTTTGCTGGGTCCCTTCTTCTTCTTCTCGTCCTCCTTCTCCTTCTCTCCCTTCTTCTTCTTCTTGTCTTTCTTCTTCTTGTCTCCCTCGCCCTCCTCTGGTCAAACACGAGAAGACGCCGCATCACTCACCAACCCGTTCATTCGTTAACAAACGTGGAAGTCAAACCTGATTTGGGCGTACCCTCTGCAGCTGGCTCCGCCCCTTCCTGTTCCTCCGCCTCTGCAGCAGGCTCAGTGACTTGAGGGGGCGTGGCCTCCGTGCTCTTCTCCGGCTCCTTCTTGGCTGCCTCTCCTTCCTCCTTCTCCTTCAGCTTCCTCTGCTTCATCCTCTCCTCCTCCTTCTTCTTCTTGTCCCTCTCCTTCTTCTCCGCCTTCTTCTGCGCCGCGGTCTTCATCTTGAAGTCTCCGCCCCCCGCCTGCTCCTCCTCCTCATCATCATCATCGCTGTCTGCCTTCGCCGCCTTACCTTTGCTCTTCTTCTTCTTCTGCTCTTTTTTGGACATGAACTCTTCATCGTCGTCGTCAGACTCGTCCTCCTCTCCTCCTCCTCCTCCTCCTCTCTTCACTCCTTCCTCCTCCTCATCAGACAGACTCTTCCCTCCTTTCTTTCCTCCTTTGTTCTTCAGGTGAGAGCGTGAGCTGCTGTCGTCGTCAGAGTCGGAGGGCGGAGCTTCAAAAGCCACCTGCGGGAGCAAAGAGGAGGGGTCAGGCGCGTGAGAGGAGGTCAGGGGTCAAACAGGAAGTGACCTCTCACCTTCTTCTTCTCTTTCTGCTCTGCGTTCCTCTCTGCGTCTGCCTGACCTTCACCTTCATCGCCCTCCTCATCCTCAGGACTGGCTCCGCCCTTCTTCCCCTTCCTGGTCTTCTTCTTCTCTGGTTTCAGAGGCTCGACAGGCTCCGCCTCCTCTGCGGCGTCTGGTTTCTGCTCATTTACACAATAAATGTTTAGTTTTTTTAATAAACTTCACTCACTCACACACACACACAGGTGATTTCAAAATAAAAGCAGAGTCATGTGAGGAGGTGAAGGACGAAGACTCCTCCTCTTCCTCACTCGTTACCTTTCCTCCGTGCGTCTCCAGAGTCAACTCCTCCAACTCCTTCAGGATATCATCCTCACTGCAGGAGACAAGGAGACAAGAGAGGAGACAAGAGAGGAGAGATTAAAAACAGAGGAAAGGAAACGAGGGGAGATAAGTCTAAGGAAAGGAAACGAGGGGAGATAAGTAAGGAAACGAGGGGAGATAAGTCTAAGGAAAGGAAACGAGGGGAGATACGTCTAAGGAAAGGAAAGAAGGGGAGATTAGTCAAAGGAGAGGAAAGGAAATGAAAGGAAGAAGAGACCTCGCTCATGTTTGTACCCTAATGTTGTTAAATGCATTTCTTGTAAGTCCCTTTGGTAAAGAAAAGGGAAAATTAAGGAGTTAGGAGGAGTTAGGAGTTAGGAGTTAGGAGGAGGAGGCGTGGTCTTACTCAAAGTCGTCTTTCTTGGCTCCTTTCTTCTTGTTCTTCTTTCCTTTAGGTTCTTTAGAAGCTCCAGCTCCTTCGATCTCTGCTGCCAGAGCATCGATGTCGATGTCATCACCTTTGGCACTGAACACAGACCGATAATCAATCAGTCAGTCAGTCAATAAATCAATAAATCAGTCAGTCAGTCAATCAATACATAAATAAATAAATCAGTCAGTCAATAAATAAATAAATCTGTCAGTCAGTCAATAAATCAATAAACCAGTGAGTCAGATGAGAAGACAAACAGAGGCTCAGGATAGACAAAGCTTGAACATGTGACAGTAGAACACTGAGGTGAAGAGACAATAGAACATCTCTGTCTCTGTGTCAGTAACTATGGTAACAACCACAGAATGCTGACTCTGTGTTTTCCTCTCACTGCTTTATTTCCCATCAGCCCCCTGAACTGGACCTCAGGCCCCTGACAAGATCAATAACTGAACTCAGGTTAACTGTCACGATCAATAACTGAACTCAGGTTAACTGTCACGATCAATAACTGAACTCAGGTTAACTGTCACGATCAATAACTGAACTCAGGTTAACTGTCACGATCAATAACTGAACTCAGGTTAACTGTCACGATCAATAACTGAACTCAGGTTAACTGTCACGATCAATAACTGAACTCAGGTTAACTGTCACGATCAATAACTGAACTCAGGTTAACTGTCACGATCAATAACTAAACTCTGGTTAACTGTCACGATCAATAACTAAACTCTGGTTAACTGTCACGATCAATAACTAAACTCAGGTTAACTGTCACGATCAATAACTGAACTCAGGTTAACTGTCACGATCAATAACTGAACTCAGGTTAACTGTCACGATCAATAACTAAACTCTGGTTAACTGTCACGATCAATAACTAAACTCTGGTTAACTGTCACGATCAATAACTGAACTCAGGTTAACTGTCACTATCAATAACTAAACTCTGGTTAACTGTCACGCTCAATAACTAAACTCTGGTTAACTGACGCGATCAATAACTAAACTCAGGTTAACTGTCACAATCAATAACTGAACTCAGGTTAACTGACACGATCAATAACTAAACTCAGGTTAACTGACACGATCAATAACTGAACTCAAGTTAACTGACATGATCGATAATTTAATCAGGATTAATTCTTTTAACTCTGATTAGTCTGGTTTTAGGTTTGGTTATCTTGCTAATGCCAGGCTTAACTCTGGTTACATCCAGATAAACTAAACCAGGGTTACCCTGATGTTGGCTAGACATAAGCACAGTCAAACCTGAAGTTATCTTGATATATCAGGGTTAAACCTGACATTAGCAAGATAAGCAAACTTAAAACTACAGAATTAAGCCTGATTCAAACCCTACGTTACACCACGGTTAACCTGAAGTTAGCTAGACATAACCATCAGTCAAACCTGAAGTTAGCTAGACATAACCATCAGTCAAACCTGAAGTTAGCCAGACATAACCATCAGTCAAACCTGAAGTTAGCTAGACATAACCATCAGTCAAACCTGAAGTTAGCTAGACATAACCATCAGTCATCATTAGTCAATAGTCAAGTGGGTAATAACCAGAGTTAAGTTTGGTATTAGCTGGATGAACCTCAGGTTTAGTTAGTTTGATAGTCAGAGCTAAAGTTAAGCCTAAACTTATCTGGACCAGTTCCGAATCACCACAGCTGTGTCAACACAGTGATGACGTCACTGATTACCTGTCCAGGTGTGTGTGAGTCAGAGCTGTGAAGAACCAGGGCTAACAGATGGATTAGCCTGGTGCTACTTAAGCCTACCCGGCTGATATTGAGGCCGGGCTCCGGAGGTTTGACCCGGGCTGTCAGGACTCGAGTTAAAGCCTCACAGCAGCTACACAGCCGGCGCTAACGCTAACACTGGTTCCACATGCTAACAGCAGTAAACCCCGACGCCATCTCGGCTCGGTTTGAGAACCTGTCCGCTCACGCTGAGGTTAACCCGTGTTTACCCGTGTTAGCTCGCGTGGCTGGCTCTCGCGTGTTTCATTTTAACCCGTTTCCGTGTGTTTTTAAACCTCCACCCGGGCACGCACTCACACTGACGCGTGGTTAGCTTCGGCTAGCGCACCTAGCCGCTAAGCTAACAGAGAAAGCAACGGGAGAGCGGGGTCTGTTTGTGGCGTTTTCACGCGGCGGGAGAGCGGCGCACGGGCGCGTGTGACCGTGGGGCGGGGGTCCGTGACCGCGGCTCGCCTCTCCAGTACCTGTCCTCCCCGCTCTTCTTCTGTTTCTTCCCCATCCTGCCGCTGCGCTTCTCCGGTTAGAGCTGCACCGACCGACGGCTCTCATCAGACCAAGATCGTCTGTGGACAGACACACGCAGCCGAGGTCTCACTCCGCTGCTTTTCCTGCAACCGCACACAATAACACAGAACTGCTGTGACATCACAACACATGGACACCTTTACATTAATACATTTATAATTTAAAAAAAATACTACATACACGTTTGTATATATACATATATACATATAAATATACATACACGTTCATATATGTATATATACATAAGTGTATGTAATATACTGCATGTACAATATAGGTTTTAAAGATGACAGTACGTGGTTGTAAAACAGATTTATATGTAAAATAATAATTAATGTAATTATAATAATATACATTTATTTATTTAGTTGAATGTATAAAAACAGTCAAACCGCACAGAAAACTGGTTCAGTTAAATATTATCAAAGTGACAGGTCTTCCTTTGTTCGCACCTCTGTGAGTAGTGCGCACGCACACTGCGAAGTGACGCCGCTCTGACGTCATCGCGTCTCTCGTTATTAGATTTGATTGAATTTATTAAAATCCACTTGATGAACCTGCTAATAAAACATTTGGCGTCAGTGTGCTTTTATTTTGAAAGGGTTTAACTGAAAAAATAAAATAAAATAAAACAAACTTCCTGAAAGACTTTGTCTTCATTTAATATCAATACACTTTAAAAAAGTCAATTAAAAAAACAAACATTTAACCTTAAATAAATATAAAGTTTATAAGGTTTGTATTGAATAAACTATTGATGAACAGAAATCTTTATTTAAAGGCGCCATATGTAAGAATGTGGCCAAAAACTGTTACTACATTCAAATTAAAAATGACGAGGTTACGTTTTCAGACCTAACTGGCAACCCGTGGTTGCTTGGCAGCTGAGACTCTACTGACTGCAATGATTGGTAGACGGCGGTAGGTGGCGCCACATGACGCCAAAACATGATTTCAAAACATAAACATGATTTGCAGTCTGCAAAATATTTTGTCTGTACTGTTGTTGTTGGTGAGTTCAGTTTGTTATACGAACATTATTCCTGAGTCTCTGTGACATATTTGGAGGATTTTATCATTTATTACATAATGCACCTTTAAATAAAAACCTGAATTGTTAGAGAGATTTTCATGTTTTTAATTAAATAAATAAAACAGTTTGTCATGTGTTTTAACCATGTAATGACGTCCTGCAGCCTGCTGGGGGCAGTAGTGTCTGTGATCTCAGCTCATGACTGACAGCACGGCGTCGCTCAGGCGTCGCAGTCGCCGCCGCAGGTCGCTGCCGTCGCACACGACGGCGGCGGCGACGCACGCAGACGCTCGGCGGCGACAGAAACGCTCGCCGACCAGAGCGTTAGCGAGCGCGGCGCTCAGGTGCGGAGGAAGCCAGTCGTCAGGTACGAAAAGCTCACAGCTGTTGACGAGTCCGTTCTTCACCTCCATGTTCAGGTGGGCGGAGCTTGGAGCCACCGACCCCTCGTCCGTCAGGTCCAGAACGGTCTGGACGCTGAATTTTGGCGTCTTCCCGAACGTCCAGTCCCAGCCGCGCAGCTCTGTCGCCGCCCTGCTGATGCCAGGAAACGCTGATTCATCATCTGGGTCGACGAAGGCGGGCGCGGCGCTGAATCCGAACTCTGCGGGTTCGGAAAAATCAAACATGGAGAGCGGGCGAGGATTAACATCAAAGCAGAAGAAACTTCACCGTACCTGTGTTGTACTGTCGCACAAGTCCGTCCACGAGCTCCTCCCACTGCAGCGCGGGGGCGTGGTCTAGCAGGTTGGCGACGGGCGAGGGCACGCTGGGCGTGGCGTTACTGACGATACCAGGGCAGGAGGGGCGGAGCACGGTGGAGAGGGCGGAGCGATCGGCGGAGTGAAGCAGGGTGCAGTGATGGTACGACGACTTCCTGCTCAGTCGAGATGCAGTTCCTGTAAACATGACGACATCACGGTCGCTACGGTTACAGGCTCAGATGAACGCTTGCTATGAAGTGTTGCATTGTGGGTCACCTGAGATCTTGTAGCGTCCGTTGAGTACGATGTCCAGTCTGTCCGTGGCGTGGACGTCCAGTCCCGGCGCGGCGCTCCTCAGGGCGTCGGTGACGACCTTCAGGTTCCTCTTCCTGTCGTAGGCCTTCTTCGACGCGAAGAAGGTCGCGTTGAGGTTGCCGAGGTCGTGGAACACCGCGCCGCCGCCGCTCCGCCTGCGAGCCACGGGAATCCCCATCCTCCTCGCCGCCTTCAGGTCGCACTCGGTCCACGGGTTCTGGTGGCGCCCGATCACCACGGCTGGCCGGTTCCGCCACAGCAGGAGGACGCTGCGCTGCTGCAGGTCCACGTTAGCGTCGATCCAGTCCTCAAGAGCCAGGTTCTGGAACACATCGGTGCACCGGGACTCAAGGACCAGGCCCACGGTACTGATGCTGCTGCTGCTGCTGCTGCTGCTGCTGCTGCTCCACTGGTTTCTATGGAGACACCTGCAAACACCTGACCGGCCTCCAAGGAGAGGCCACGCCCCTCTGATGTATGACATCACTGCGACTGCAGACGAAGCATCTTCAGAACGACGCTAAAAACCAAACAGACGACAAACCACCTTTTACTCTGAGGTCGTAGCGCCCCCTACTGCTGTTGAGGAGCGCACAACTCAAGATGGCCGCTCAAAACTAGCATAAGTGTCTGTGGACACATTGCGACAGTGTATAATCGTGCGTCAGAGTCCTGTAGTATCCCACTTCACCACTGGGTGGCGGTACAAGACAAGTCTGGACGCATTCCTACCAAAGAAGAGAACGATGCTAACGCTCCGTCGTCTGGTTCAACGGTAATTATTTACTCGTACGCTCTGTAACAAACATTGAAAACTACGTGGAAATAATTTTAAGAATAACTTTATTTCTAGTTTTAAAGTTTTCTGTCACTAAAATGTATCGTCATCGATCAGAAAATGAAGCTAATTCATCTGTATTCAAATGATTAATTTGCATTATTTGACTTTTGTGAGAAATATTAAACATTTGAGGGCATTTTTATTTTATTTGTATTATTTTATTCTGTTGTGAATAGAGTCTAACATCGCGTGTTCATAAATCAACATCGTTTTATTTACGAATTTAAAAAAGAAAAGGCTAAAAAAAGTCACCGCATGACGTCACTGTCGCGTCAGACCGCGGGTCACGTCACTGCTAGCTAGCGTTAGCTTTAGCCTCACTGTTAT
>NC_139823.1:20140817-20150817 GCF_963457635.1 Microchirus variegatus
TGTTTATCATGAGCTACCTGAGGTAACGCACAGGTGTGAGATTAACGTGAGATTAACATGAGATTAACAGGAATTATCCCTTTAAAACATGTCAATAAAGTTTCTTTTGAACGTGTCATGTGTGTTGTTGCAGCATGGCGTCGGCGCTCACTTACTTCGGCATCTGTATGAACATCGGCTCGTTCGGCGTGGGCGTTTACTCCGCCCACTTCTTCTCCGGCCTATCAGAAGCTCCGTGTCTGCTTCTGCCGCTGCTGCGTCTGGGCCGACGGCCAATCAGCATGCTCTCTCTGTTCCTGAGCGGCTCCGCCTGCTTCCTGTCTTTACTTCTGTCCAAACACGACGGTGAGGACGTGAACCCGAACTCTGTCATTGATCACTGATCAGGGATTAACTGGGATTATCGATGATTGACAGGTGAACCGGTGCTGGTGATGAGTTTGGCTCTGCTGGGAAAACTCTGCATCCTGGCGGCCATCTTTATTTCAACACTCTACAGCATCGAGCTCTTCCCCACCGTGGTCAGGTACAAGACTCACCTAATCAGATTACACACCTCAACTAAACAGATTACATGCCTCACCTAAACAGATTACACACCTCAACTAAACAGATTACACACCTCAACTAAACAGATTACACACCTCAACTAAACAGATTACATGCCTCACCTAAACAGATTACACACCTCAACTAAACAGATTACACACCTCAACTAAACAGATTACACACCTCAACTAAACAGATTACACACCTCACCTAAACAGATTACACACCTCAACTAAACAGATTACATGCCTCACCTAAACAGATTACACACCTCACCTAAACAGATTACACACCTCAACTAAACAGATTACATGCCTCACCTAAACAGATTACACACCTCAACTAAACAGATTACACACCTCAACTAAACAGATTACACACCTCAACTAAACAGATTACATGCCTCACCTAAACAGATTACACACCTCAACTAAACAGATTACACACCTCAACTAAACAGATTACACACCTCAACTAAACAGATTACACACCTCACCTAAACAGATTACACACCTCAACTAAACAGATTACACACCTCAACTAAACAGATTACACACCTCAACTAAACAGATTACACACCTCAACTAAACAGATTACACACCTCAACTAAACAGATTACATGCCTCACCTAAACAGATTACACACCTCAACTAAACAGATTACACACCTCAACTAAACAGATTACACACCTCAACTAAACAGATTACACACCTCACCTAAACAGATTACACACCTCAACTAAACAGATTACACACCTCAACTAAACAGATTACACACCTCAACTAAACAGATTACACACCTCAACTAAACAGATTACACACCTCAACTAAACAGATTACATGCCTCACCTAAACAGATTACCTCAACTACCTCAACTAAACAGATTACACACCTCACTTAATCAGATTACAAACTTCATGTATTCAATTTACAGTTCATGTAATCAGATTACACACCTGGTGTAATAATCAGATTACAAACCTGGTGTAATAGTCAGATTACACACTTCATGTAATCAGATTATACACCTGGTGTAATAATCAGATTACACACCTCAACAGTTTACAGTTCGTGTAATCAGATTACACACCAGCTGTGTAATCTGATTACACACCAGGTTTGAAATCAGATTACACACTGGTGTAATAATCAGATTACACACTGGTGTAATAATCAGATTACGTGTGTTGCAGACAGCGTTGCATGTCTCTGGTCAACATGAGTTTCCGTCTCGGTTGCCTGGTCAACGCTCTGGTCCCGCCCACGGTGAACGGAGCGATCTCATTGGCTGCCATGGTGGTGTACAGCAGTGGACCAATCATAGGCTGCGGTCTGTGTCTGCTGCTTCCTGAGACCAGTGACGTCCCACTTCCTGACTCAGTGGAGGACTGTGACAGACAGACTGCAGTCACGGCGCCCTCTGGTGGACACGACGACAAACACACGTGTGTAATATGACCTCACGTTCTTCAACTGTTTTTTAAATAAAGTTAGTTTTTAAAGGAGCAGTACGTGAGATTCAGTGACTGAACCACAACTGTGTTTCACACATTAACTTAGTGTGTGTTTGGAACATGCACACACACACACACACACACACACACACACACACACACACACAATCATTACATGACACATGTTCACTGAACTTTAGACAAACTGATAAAACAACACAAAATCACACGTGAACACACACACACACACACATGCAGCAGGGTCAGATTACACACCTCACCTAATCAGATTACATGACAACACATCATGCCTAAAGTAATCAGATTACAAAAAAACGACATTATGAGATTAGATTATTACTGGATTATTCTCCTCTCCAGTTCCTCCTCAACAAAGTGCAGAAACATGTTTGATAAATATAATTTATTTATTTTATTCAAAGTGACAAAAAGTAAGCCCCGCCCCCCAGAGTCAGCTGACCTTTGATCATGTGACCTCAGTAACAGATTAAACACAAACGTGTCAGATTACGTGGATTACTCCTGGTGAACTTTGTCTTTTTAATGATTTGTGTTTATATTTAATTATGATCAGAATAACAAAGATTATTTATGAAGTGGTGATTAATGACTTCATCATGTGACCTGTAAACGTCTCTTGACCCTTGACCCTTCCTGCTGCACCCCGCCCCCCCCCCCCCCAGTGTTGTGGCTGCAGTACCTCCAACACACCACCGGGGGGAGGAGGAAGAGGCGGAGCATCAGTATGTAACAAAGTTGGCGGGGAAGATCCCGACCCGCCCGTCATCCAGTTGCCCCTCCCACCAGTCGTACTGGTTGTCGGTCTTTGTGATAACAGTGATTCGGTCGCCGGGCGTGAAGCTCAGGTCGCCCTGCTGCTGCCCGGTGAAGGGGTGTGTCGCCGTGACGACCAGCTGAGAGGCGGAGCCAGCTGACGGCGGAGCCACGCCTTTAAAAATAACAAGAATAACTATTATTATAATTATTATTATTAATAATACGCTTTTTTAAATTGAACTTAATTTAATTTCACGTAAACTTTGTGTGTTTCAGTGTGAGTGTGTTAGTGTGTGTGTCTCAGTGTGTGTGTGTCAGCGTTAGTGTCAGCATGTGTGTGACTCTCAGTGTGTGTGTGTGTTAGTGTTAGTGTCAGTATGTGTGTGTGTCTCAGTGTGTGTGTCTGTGTCTCAGTGTGTGTGTGTTAGTGTGTCTCAGTGTGTGTGTGTGTGTGTCTCAGTGTGTGTTTGTGTGTCAGTGTGTGTGTCTCAGTGTTTGTGTGTGTGTGTGTTCATACCTCCACTCTGACTCCTTGATGCAAATGTGTCTGAAACATGAAAACACACAAAGAACAGTGTTGTGTTTTGAACACTAGAGGGAGCTGCAGCCTCAGCAGAAGAGTTTCTTACTCACCTGAAGATTCTGATTTATACACAGAGACAGAAGGATAGAGAACGTTCTTACTTCCTGCTGCACGAGCACCTGCACACACACACACACACACACACACACACACACACACACACACAGACAGACAGACAGAGAAAAAGTGTGGTTATACAATGTTTTGACACTGAAACTGAAGTTTGTAAACCACTCACTCTCCCACACCAAAGTCCATAGAGAAAACCAGTGATTTTAGCTCACAGGGACACAGGAGCTGCTGGTCCTCTGCTGCCTCATGTGGTCACTTTGTGTCACTGAGTTGAGAGTGAGTGACTTTGGTGTGTGAGAGTGAGTGATTTTGGTGTGAGGAGAGTGAGTGACTTTGGTGTGGGAGAGTGAGTGACTTTGGTGTGGGAGAGTGAGTGACTTTGGTGTGGGAGAGTGAGTGACTTTGGTGTGAGAGAGTGAGTGACTTTGGTGTGAGAGAGTGAGTGACCTTGGTGGGTGAGTGAGTGACTTTGGTGTGAGAGAGTGAGTGACTTTGGTGTGGGAGAGTGAGTGACTTTGGTGTGTGAGAGTGAGTGACTTTGGTGTGGGAGAGTGAGTGGTTTACAAACTTCAGTTTGACAGTGAAATAAATGACTTAAACTGACGCAGATTTTATGAAAAAATATATTTTTCCTCGCCAAGGACGTTACCTGAGCTAACTGCTTGTTGTTGGTAGTTGCTCGGTGGTTGTTGGTAGTTGCTCGGTGGTTGTTGGTAGCTGGTTGACCGTTGTTGGAGGTTGCCTGAAGGTTTCTTCTGAGCTGGAGCTGGAGGTCTGGACGGAGCGACAGACGACTGCAGAGAAACAAGAAGAACAGTTGTTAAAGTCCTGAAGAGTCTGGTCTTCTGCTCAGTCCTGGTCTCAGTCCTGGTCTCAGTCCTGGTCTCAGTCCTGGTCTCAGTCCTGGTCTCAGTCCTGGTCTCAGTCCTGGTCTCAGTCCTGGTCTCAGTCCTGGTCTCAGTGATCATTTACCACTGATCTCATGTTCTTGTTGGTCCAGTCCGTGGCGTAGGCCTCAGAGTAGGCGTCCAGGATGTGGTAAAGGTCGTAGCACTCAGACGGAGGATCCACGTCGCCGTTCAAAATGGCCGAAGCTCGGATGTCACGGGAGTAGAACCTGCCAACGAGAACCCAAACAGAAACATTCACATCGGGCTTTGATTGGTAGACGAGAAACAAAACCTCGTACGTACTTGCGGTTTGTTTCCTTGCGTTCGATCAGGTACGAACCCTCCAGAGAGATCCCAGCAAACAGACCTCTGGATCTGCAGTACGTGAACACTGCTGCAGTACTGCGCAGAACCACGTCCGCCTCCACGTTCCTGACACACAGGAACAACAGGTGATTAAGGAGGTTCAACAGGCCTGAACCAGGTCTTATGGGTCAGGAGGAAGGTTCTACAGGGAATTAAGGAGGTCCTACAGGCCAGGAAGGAGGTCTTATGGGTCAGGAAGGAGGTTCTACAGGTGATTAAGGAGGTTCTACAGGACAAGAGAGGAGGTTCTACTGGTCCGGAAGGTTCAACAGGTCATGAACCAGGTCTTATGGGTCAGGAGGAAGGTTCTACAGGTGATTAACCCATTGACGCCAGGAAAGCATTGCCACAGGGTTTAAGGGTATCAGGGTATCAGGGTTTAAGGGTTTAAGGGTTTAAGGGTTTAAGGGTTTAAAGGTTTAAGGGTTTAAGGGTTTAAAGGTTTAAGGGTTTAAGGGTTTAAAGGTTTAAGGGTTTAAGGGTTTAAAGGTTTAAGGGTTTAAAGGTTTAAGGGTATCAGGGTTTAAAGGTTTAAGGGTTTAAAGGTTTAAGGGTTTAAAGGTTTAAGGGTTTAAGGGTTTAAGGGTTTAAGGGTTTAAAGGTTTAAGGGTTTAAAGGTTTAAGGGTTTAAAGGTTTAAGGGTTTAAGGGTTTAAGGGTATCAGGGTTTAAGGGTTTAAGGGTTTAAAGGTTTAAGGGTTTAAAGGTTTAAGGGTTTAAAGGTTTAAGGGTTTAAGGGTTTAAAGGTTTAAGGGTTTAAAGGTTCCTCGTGACATTGTTTTAAATGTCTTCTCACAAACACTCAGTGATTTTGAGGAGTTTGGTCTTTAATAACATCATCTCTGATAACTTTGAACAAATGGACCTGGATTTAATGTTAAGATAATTCTGTTTGAAGATAATGACGATAAAAACCACTTTAATTAGAGTGTTTACAGTGGATTAAGCTGCAGATGACACAGTGTGAAGCTGTGACTGTGTTACTGAAGCTGAACATGATGTTCTTGTTCTTCACATCAGGACTAAATCAAGTTGATTTTACTTTATTTTATTACTGTTTTTTCATTGAAAATAGTTTTTCATTTTAATTTTACATATTTGTATCTAAATAAACTCAGTTTCACAGTAAAGCCTCAGGTGTGAGCTCTAATACTTTTGACTTGTGTTCTTATATCTGTTACAGAGGAAATCAGTCATTTAGTCTGTGTTTAAGCTCAGGTTTAGAGGCGTTTTTAACACGTGATTCAGGCTTTAATGAGTTAATGAGTTAATGAGTTAATGAGTTAATGAATTAATGAATTAATGAGTTAATGAGTTAATGAATTAATGAGTTAATGAGTTAATGAGTTAATGAATTAATGAGTTAATGAATTAATGAGTTAATGAGGTTCTTTGATTCAGGAAAGAGTTTGAACTTCATGTCTTCTGTTGATCAAACATCAATGTTACCTAACTGTAACTGAAACATGAGGCCACGCCCACATCATCTCACACCAGCTGACACAAAACCTGTCAAACTGCACACACACACACACACACTCTCTCTCTCTCTCACACACACTCACACACACACACACACACACACACACACACACACACACACACACACACACACACACACACTCACACACTCACCTGCCCATAGGTCCCACAGCCACAGTACAGTTTCCTCCCAGAGTCAGATTTCCTCCTTTAGTAAACGCCTCGATGGCTCTGCGTTGGTTCAGGATGATGACGAGGTCTGACACCTGTCACAGGTCACCTGTCAATCACTGTTACAACCTGAGCACAACCTGATTACAACCTGAACACAACCTGAGCTTCAGATATGAGGTCAAAGGACAGTGGTGCGTTCAAGGTCACCATTATTGACACATCTTTTCAATACTTTATAATCACAGTCCATAGTTAAACCGGTTCATCCTGACATTTAAACTCAGGTGGGTGGGACAGCGGTGCGTTCAGGGACAATCTGACATCTGAACTTTACACGTGAGGTCAAAGGACAGCGGTGCGTTCAGGGACAATCTGACATCTGAACTTTACACGTGAGGTCAAAGGACAGCGGTGCGTTCAGGGAAAATCTGACATCTGAACTTTACACGTGAGGTCAAAGCACAGCGGTGCGTTCAGGGATAATTTGACCTGTGGTCTTTCCCTCACTGTAAACATGTGAATCGCTGAACTGAAACATAAACAATGACCATGTATCTGGTCTTTTCTCTGCCCCCTGGTGGCCGCCTGCAGAACACTCACCTCCACTCCGATCTCAAAGCCTCCTCCCAGGCCGGCGATGCCGATGGCAGAGGGAGCTGACCAACCTGAACACAACACACTCATGTTATTATGAAGACAGCAGACAGGTGGACAGACAGGTGGACAGACAGACAGGTGGACAGACAGACAGGTGGACAGACAGGTCTTACGTCTGTCGGCGAGTCTGGCGATGACGATGCCGCTGCCTCCTCTGGCCGTGATCATGAAACCTGCCTTGATGACGGAGATGATGGCGAGACCTTCAGCTTTAGCTATGACATGAGCTGCAACACACACACACACACACACACACCAAACTTAGTGTAATAATAAACATCTACATCAGTTTGTAAACCGATCACTCTCACACACCAAAGTCACTCACTCTCTCACACCAAAGTCCATAGAGAAAACCAGTAATTTTAACATCACAGCACACAGGAGCTAAAATCCCTGGTTTTCTCTCTGGACTTTGGTGTGAGAGAGTGAGTGACTTTGGTGTGTGAGAGTGAGTGACTTTGGTGTGAGAGAATGAGTGACTTTGGTGTGTGAGAGTGAGTAACTTTGGTGTGTGAGAGTGAGTGACTTTGGTGTGGGAGAGTGAGTGAGTGACTTTGGTGTGGGAGAGTGAGGGACTTTGGTGTGAGAGAGTGAGTGACTTTGGTGTGTGAGAGTGAGTGAGTGACTTTGGTGTGTGAGAGTGAGTAACTTTGGTGTGTGAGAGTGAGTAACTTTGGTGTGTGAGAGTGAGTGAGTGACTTTGGTGTGTGAGAGTGAGTGACTTTGGTGTGAGAGAGTGAGTGACTTTGGTGTGTGAGAGTGAGTGACTTTGGTGTGTGAGAGTGAGTGACTTTGGTGTGTGAGAG
Organism: Microchirus variegatus; assembly: GCF_963457635.1. Lineage (NCBI taxonomy): Eukaryota > Metazoa > Chordata > Actinopteri > Pleuronectiformes > Soleidae > Microchirus > Microchirus variegatus. The sequence goes on from NC_139823.1 coordinate 20,148,651, forward strand.
TGAGTGACTTTGGTGTGTGAGAGTGAGTGACTTTGGTGTGTGAGAGTGAGTGACTTTGGTGTGTGAGAGTGAGTGACTTTGGTGTGTGAGAGTGAGTGACTTTGGTGTGTGAGAGTGAGTGACTTTGGTGTGTGAGAGTGAGTGACTTTGGTGTGTGAGAGTGAGTGACTTTGGTGTGTGACAGTGAGTGACTTTGGTGTGTGACAGTGAGTGACTTTGGTGTGTGAGAGTGAGTGACTTTGGTGTGTGAGAGTGAGTGACTTTGGTGTGTGAGAGTGAGTGACTTTGGTGTGTGAGAGTGAGTGACTTTGGTGTGTGAGAGTGAGTGGTTAGTAGTAAACTTACGGGGGATAAGTTTGTCTGGTCCGTTCCTGCTTGAGATCTCAGTAAAGTCAGTCAGGATCTTTGCAGCTTTCTTAGCCTCAGACTTGAGGTTAGATGGGATCGGGTTACTCACTGCAAACACACAACAACAACAACAACAACAACAACAACACGACAACATCAGTCACTTCTGATCTGAACGTCTGAGTGAACGTCTTTAGGACTCTTCATCATCATCATCATCATCATCATCATCATCATGATGAAATCATCTGGAGCTCAAACTATAAAAAATTCTAACAAACGATTCATGATTTGTGTATTTTATGTATTTATATTAATACACTGATGTAAAAAACATGTTATTGTTATTAATGTGATGATCGTTACATCATCAGTGTTTCTGTCACATCAGTGACTGTTAATAAAGTTTTTAAAGTTATTAAACTAATGTTACATCACTTATTATTAACGTCATTAAACAGGAAGATCCTGTTTGACAGGTGAGACAGGTGAGACAGAGACAGGTGAGACGGACAGAGAGACAGACAGGTGAGACAGAGACAAGTGAGATGGACAGAGAGACAGACAGGTGAGACAGAGACAAGTGAGATGGACAGAGAGACAGACAGGTGAGACAGAGACAGGTGAGACGGACAGAGAGACAGACAGGTGAGACAGAGACAAGTGAGATGGACAGAGAGACAGACAGGTGAGACAGAGACAAGTGAGATGGACAGAGAGACAGACAGGTGAGACAGTGAGAAGGACAGAGAGAGAGACAGGCAGGTGAGACAGACAGACAGACAGAGAGACATACAGGTGAGACAGACAGGTGAGACAGACAGAGAGACAGACAGGTGAGACAGAGAAGAGACAGGTGAGACAGACAGACAGGTGAGACAGGGAGGTGAGACAGAGAAGAGACAGGTGAGACAGAGAAGAGACAGGTGAGACAGACAGAAAGACAGACAGGTTAGACAGTCACAGGTGAGAGACACAGGTGAGACAGGTTAGACAGACACAGGTGAGACAGACAGGTGAGACAGACAGACAGACAGACAGACAGACAGACAGACAGACAGACTAACTCTAATCTTGTTCCCCAGTTTTCCTCCATTTTACTCACTTGTCTTCCTTCTTCTCTCTCTTTCTTCCTCCTCTTGTTTACCTGTGAACAGGTGATTCTTCTTCTTCTTCCTCGTCGTCGTCGCCACTGAAGTCTCTTCACTTCCCGCTTCTTCAACTCTCGCGAGAACAGCCCACCGCACTTCCGGTTTTCACAGCGGTTGTTTTTAAAAAAAACAAAAACGTAAAAGAGTAAAATAATCTGCAGCGATGACGTCGATGACTCGCGCGCAGGTGCAGACAGACGGGTGGATTATCTGTGACGTCACACACGAACAGGTGAAGTTTACACAGAGAGAGAGAGAGCGAGAGAGAGACAGGCGGCGCGTGGGCAGCCGCGCCTGTGTTGTTGCTGAGGTGAGCGCGTGCCTGAGCTGTGACGTCACCTTTCCCAGAGTTCATTGTGTCATGTTTGTGTTCATAAAGACACACATTTATCTGATTTAACATTAATATACACTTTAAATGTTTTATTTAACATTAAACATTAACATAAATGTTTTATTTAACATTAAATATAAACATTAATGTTTTATTTAACATTAAATATAAATATTAATGTTTTATTTAATAATAAACATAAACATTAATGTTTTATTTAACATTAAATATAAATATTAATGTTTTATTTAATAATAAACATAAACATTAATGCCTATTTAACATTAAATATAAATATTAAACATGTTATTTAACATTAAACATAAACATTAAT
>NC_139823.1:20155817-20208317 GCF_963457635.1 Microchirus variegatus
ATAGCATTTAACCAGCTGAAGAGCTAGCATTAGCGTTAGCATTTCATTGAGTTACATTGTATTTTGGTCCATGTTAGCTCAGATTATAGATTATATTCTGCTAAACTGTGTCTTTAAGAGAGACGACGTAAACGTAAAGAAATATGAAAGTGTTTTTATTCTCCTTTAAAGACGTACACAGAAGAAGTTATTATAGAATATAATAAATATAAATACACGTGTTAATACTCTGAAAACGGGGTGTCTTCAATCAGGTCCTCACGCGGCGATCATCGTCCTCCAAACCACTGTTGTCCTGCAGGAGGCGCCGTTTAATCCACACAACATTCTCAAAGCCTGTGTCAGTGAATGTAGTCTGATTACAGGTAATCAGACTACAGGTAATCAGACTACAGGAAGAGTTTTCAGCTGATAGGAGACGAGGAGACGAGGAGACACTGTGATCTCTCCTCCGCTCATTGGCTGCCGCTGCTGATGACATTACATCACAGAAGCTCCGCCCCCTCCTCGTTGTCACGGCAACGCTGCGAAGGAGACGAGGAGAGAAAGAGAATTAGGTCAAAGGTCAGAGTCAACAGAGGTCAACAGGTGCTGACCTTTGGCCTACATTTCCCATCATGCATCTCAACGCTGCAGGTGATACTGTCACTGGGTATGAGTTTGGTTTTGGTTCTGATGATGATCTGGTTCTGATGGTTCTTCTGAGCTCATGGTCTGATCAACTTCACTGTGTTCATCAAGTTCTCTGGTTTAGAAAACCTCAAGTTTATCATGGTTCTCTGTGGTCCTGCTGGTTCTCTGGTGGTTATCTGCTGGTTCTTTGCTGGTTCTCTGGTTGTTATCTGCTGGTTCTCTGGTGGTTATCTGCTGGTTCTTTGCTGGTTCTCTGGTTGTTATCTGCTGGTTCTCTGGTGGTTATCTGCTGGTTCTTTGCTGGTTCTCTGGTTGTTATCTGCTGGTTCTCTGGTGGTTATCTGCTGGTTCTTTGCTGGTTCTCTGGTTGTTATCTGCTGGTTCTCTGGTGGTTATCTGCTGGTTCTTTGCTGGTTCTCTGGTGGTTATCTGCTGGTTCTCTGCTGGTTCTTTGCTGGTTCTCTGGTGGTTCTCTGGTGGTTCTCTGCTGGTTCTTTGCTGGTTCTCTGGTGGTTCTCTGGTGGTTATCTGCTGGTTCTCTGGTGGTTATCTGCTGGTTCTTTGCTGGTTCTCTGGTTGTTATCTGCTGGTTCTCTGGTGGTTATCTGCTGGTTCTTTGCTGGTTCTCTGGTGGTTATCTGCTGGTTCTCTGGTGGTTCTCTGCTGGTTCTTTGCTGGTTCTCTGGTGGTTCTCTGGTGGTTCTCTGGTGGTTCCCTGCTGGTTCTCTGGTGGTTCTCTGCTGCTTCTCTGTTGGTTCTCTGTTGGTTCTCTGTTGGTTCCCTGGTGGTTCTCTGGTGGTTCTCTGTTGGTACTCTGGTGGTTCTATGCTAGTTCTCTGGTGGTTCTCCGCTGGTTCTATGCTGGTTCTCTGTTGGTTCTCTGGTGGTTCTATGCTAGTTCTCTGGTGGTTCTCTGGTGGTTCTCTGCTGGTTCTCTGGTGGTTATCTGCTGGTTCTCTGGTGGTTCTTTGCTGATTCTCTGCTAGTTCTCTGGTGGTTCTCTGGTGGTTCTCTGCTGGTTCATGTGAACTCCACTTTTCTCGGGTTCTCATCTCACAACAAAGATCCAACACACACACAATCAAAGATGTGCCTTAAAGGAAAATTCCATCAAGTTCATGTTTGTATGAGTCTGACTGATCATGTGTGTGTGTGTGTGTGTGTGACCTTTGACCTGCGGCTCAGTGTGTGTGTGTGTGTGAGTCTCACCTTCTATCTCTCAGTGCAGCGTGGGCTGTTGGCGAGCTGAGTCAGCAGACGAGCACATCGTTTATAATCTGTGGGAAAAACAACAACAGTGAGTTTATCACACACACACACACGCAGGCACTGTCACAAGGCTCAGGCTCTGCTAGCCTAGCTTAGCATTTAGCTTGTATAATCCTGTTAATTGTTTATCAATCTTTAACAAATATTCATAAAAATACAAAGAGAAAATCAGTGATTTTAGCTCTGGTGTCCACAGGGGGCGCTACACTGACACACTGAACAAAAATGAGTTTAAGTCTACGACGTCTTTAAGAACATGTTCACGTCTTTATCTTCACTGTTAGACATTTGTAAACCACTCACTCTCCCACAGCAAAGTCACTCACTCTCACTTGTTGATCCACTGCTGCCTCCATCACTAACTTACAATGAGTTCATTTGTCAAATTCAGCTTTTAAAATATTTACTTTAGACTTAACTCAGTGACACAAAGTGACCACACGAGGCAGCAGAGGACCAGCAGCTCCTGTGTCCCTGTGAGCTAAAATCACTGGTTTTCTCTATGGGCTTTGTACGGTGGCCCTGAGGTGCAAAACACAAAAGCAAATCACAAAACACAAAAACATTAACTCACAACGTTTTTGTTTTTTGATTTGCGTTTGTGTTTTGCACCTCAGGGCCACCGTAACTTTGGTGCGGGAGAGTGAGTGACTTTGGTGAACATGTTTCCACTTAAAGTGAGCTCCTGTGTCTCAGATGGTTTCCAGCAGCAGGGGGCGCTCACAGCACAGACCGAGATGAACTTTCCATTTCACTCCTGCCTTTGAAATGAACCTTCACAGCTCCTGTAGGTTAGTATCTACAGCTGCAGCACACACACACACACACACACACACACACACACATTCTTGTACTTGCTGCATACTGAGGACCAGGTAAAAGTGCTGACAAAGTGAGGACCAGCATTTCCACTTTATAAATCAACACAATTACAAATATGTACTTCATGAATGACATCTACAAAGAACTACTGGTTGCAGTACCATAACATGTCTGCTGGTCCAAAATTTGAAAAAAATGTTTGGTCCAAAATTTGAAAAAAATGTTTGGTCCAAAATTTGAAAAAAATGTTTGGTCCAAAATTTGAAAAAAATGTTTGGTCCAAAATTTGAAAAAAATGTTTGGTCCAAAATTTGAAAAAAATGTTTGGTCCAAAAATTGAAAAGAATGTTTGACAAAAAATTTGAAAAAAATGTTTGACAAAAAATTTGGTCCAAAATTTGAAAAGAATGTTTGACAAAAAATTTGAAAAAAATGTTTGGTCAAAAATTTGAAAAAAATGTTTGGTCCAAAATTTGAAAAAAATGTTTGGTCCAAAATTTGAAAAAAATATTTGACAAAAAATTTGATAAAAATGTTTGACAAAAAAATTGAAAAAAATGTTTGACAAAAAAATTGAAAAAAATGTTTGAAAAAAAATTTGAAAAAAATGTTTGACAAAAAATTTGAAAAAAATGTTTGACTAAAATTTTTTAAAAAATGTTTGAAAAAAATGTGAAAACAGTTTGAAAAAAGATGTTTGACAAAAAAATGTTGGTCCAACATTTGACAAAAATGTCCAAAATTTGAATTTTGGACAAATTGAGTATAGCATGTTATAACAACCTAAGGAAGTGATATCAATGAAAACAAAGTGAGGACCGGCCAAAATGTCCTCACTCTGTAAAAATGACCTCACTTTATTGGTTAAAACCCTCACTGGTCCTCAGTATGCTGCAAGTACAAGAACACACACACACACACACACACACACACACACACACACACACACACACACACACACACACACACACACACACACACACACAGCCTCTGCTGGTCTGACATGATTACATTGATAAAACAGGATGAACATGTGTGTGTGTGTGCATTAGCAGACAAGTCTTATCCTGTTTATGGATCTTAAACAAACTTCTCCAGCTATGTGTGTGTGTGCGTGTGTGTGTGTGTGTGTGTGTGTGTGTGTACTCACAGGCAGGTACAGTGCAGTCTCTGGTGTTGTGGTACAGTCTGTTGAACTGTTTCCTGCACTTTGAGTTGAAGGATAGAGGACCTGGACACACACACACACACACACACACACACACACACACACACAGAATAAATGTTTCCTCTTCACTTGTAGCTCCGCCTCCTCTGTGTTTTCTGTTGTCTTTGATGATGTCACAGATCTTCATCTCTTATCTCTGAACCATCTCATCTTCATCAGCTCTAAACGTGTGTGTGTGTTTGTGTGTGTGTGTGTGTGTGTGTGCAGACTCACACTGATAACATCACTGTGTGTGTGTGACTCAGTTCAAAAACACACACTTTCTCTATGAGCTTCTGCAGAGACGGTGAAATCATGAGAGTGTGTTGTTAAAGTCTAACAGTGACTTTGGTGTGAGAGAGTGAGTGACTTTGGTGTGTGGGAGAGTGAGTGACTTTGGTGTGGGAGAGTGAGTGACTTTGGTGTGGCAGAGTGAGTGACTTTGGTGTGGGAGAGTGAGTGAGTGACTTTGGTGTGTTAGAGTGAGTGACTTTGGTGTGTTAGAGTGAGTGACTTTGGTGTGGGAGAGTGAGTGACTTTGGTGTGGGAGAGTGAGTGACTTTGGTGTGGGAGAGTGAGTGACTTTGGTGTGTTAGAGTGAGTGACTTTGGTGTGGGAGAGTGAGTGACTTTGGTGTGGGAGAGTGAGTGACTTTGGTGTGGGAGAGTGAGTGACTTTGGTGTGTGAGAGTGAGTGACTTTGGTGTGTGAGAGTGAGTGACTTTGGTGTGTGAGAGTGAGTGACTTTGGTGTGTGAGAGTGAGTGACTTTGGTGTGTGAGAGTGAGTGACTTTGGTGTGTGAGAGTGAGTGACTTTGGTGTGTGACAGTGAGTGACTTTGGTGTGTGAGAGTGAGTGACTTTGGTGTGTGAGAGTGAGTGACTTTGGTGTGTGAGAGTGAGTGACTTTGGTGTGAGAGAGTGAGTGGTTTCCTGTTGTTAAAGTCAGTCTAACAGTGAAGATAAAGACATGATCATGTGTCATAGTCTTCATATTAGATCACGTTCTCATCACTGAACTGTGTGAATTGTCCCTTTAACAGTGAACAGTGTGTCAGTGTGTTACCTGTCAGGTGTCTGATGAGCTTGTCTTTGTAGCGTGGATCTTTGGCCTGAGCGTCTGAAACACACACACACACACACACACACACACACACACACACACACAGGGAATTTAAAACCAACAACTTTCTCTGATGATGACATCACACTGTGACATCACAGCAGCTGAACTCACTGATTGGTCACTCAGTTAAATGCTGTCACTTTGCACTTAGCATTGTTCGCTACAGTCGCTAACTGACAAGCTAATGTCATCATTCTGAGAAAAGAGAGTTTTCTAAACACTGTTTGTTTGTTTGTTTGTGTTCAAACACACACACACACACACACACACACAGCTCTTTGTGTTTTTGTTATTTTTACACCAACAGTTTTTCTTTCAATTATCTCAGTGTTTATAAACAGTGATTGTTTGTGATAAACAGCTCATTTGTTTTTAGTCACAAAAACTTTACGTTAGTTTTTACGTTAGTTTTTACGTTGATTGCGTTAATCATAGGAACAACTCTCACGTCACAAAAACTTTTTTAAAATAAAATCAGAAGCTCACGATAAAAGCAAATGATATTGTTATTTCCCACAGCGTCCTGTAGGTGGCGCCTGTGTACTGACCCGTCCCGTGGTGAGACCGTCTAATTGGCTCCGCCCCCATTTTAGCTCGGTTCAGCTGCGTCGTAGCGCGGCCGTGAGCTCGAGCGTCCGCCCTCGAGCCAAAGCCTCGCAGCAGCGCCGCCGCCGCCCCGCCTCCTGCCCCGCCTCCTGCCCCGCCTCCTGCCCCGCCTCCCGCCGTGAGCATCAGGACGAGCAGCGTGAAGAGGAGGGGCCACCGCCGCATCATCACTGTGGACCTGAGGACACCACATGACCTTTGACCTCCATGTTCAAACATCAAACACTCACCACTTCATTAACACTAGAGGGCAGTAAAATCACATCAGCAGAATTCACCCTCACATTCACACTCATTCACCCTCACATTCAGAAGAATTCACCCTCACATTCACACTCATTCACCCTCACATTCAGAAGAATTCACCCTCACATTCACCCTCACATTCAGAAGAATTCACCCTCACATTCACACTCATTCACCCTCATTCACCCTCACATTCACACTCATTCACCCTCACATTCACCCTCACATTCAAAAGAATTCACCCTCACATTCACACTCATTCACCCTCACATTCACACTCATTCACCCTCACATTCACCCTCATTCACCCTCACATTCACACTCATTCACCCTCACATTCACCCTCACATTCAAAAGAATTCACCCTCACATTCACACTCATTCACCCTCACATTCACACTCATTCACCCTCACATTCAGAAGAATTCACCCTCACATTCACCCTCACATTCAGAAGAATTCACCCTCACATTCACACTCATTCACCCTCACATTCACCCTCATTCACCCTCACATTCACACTCATTCACCCTCACATTCACCCTCACATTCAAAAGAATTCACCCTCACATTCACACTCATTCACCCTCACATTCACACTCATTCACCCTCACATTCACCCTCATTCACCCTCACATTCACACTCATTCACCCTCACATTCACCCTCACATTCAAAAGAATTCACCCTCACATTCACACTCATTCACCCTCACATTCACACTCATTCACCCTCACATTCACCCTCACATTCAAAAGAATTCACCCTCACATTCACACTCATTCACCCTCACATTCACACTCATTCACCCTCACATTCACCCTCACATTCAGAAGAATTCACCCTCACATTCACACTCATTCACCCTCACATTCACCCTCATTCACCCTCACATTCACACTCATTCACCCTCACATTCACCCTCACATTCAAAAGAATTCACCCTCACATTCACACTCATTCACCCTCACATTCAGAAGAATTCACCCTCACATTCACCCTCATTCACCCTCACATTCACCCTCACATTCACACTCATTCACCCTCACATTCAGAAGAATTCACCCTCACATTCACACTCATTCACCCTCACATTCACACTCATTCACCCTCACATTCACCCTCACATTCAGAAGAATTCACCCTCACATTCACCCTCACATTCACACTCAATCACCCTCACATTCAGAAGAATTCACATTCACACTCATTCACCCTCACATTCAGAAGAATTCACCCTCACATTCACCCTCACATTCACACTCATTCACCCTCACATTCAGAAGAATTCTCCCTCACATTCACACTCATTCACCCTCACATTCAGCAGAATTCACCCTCACATTCAGAAGATTTCACCCTCACATTCAGAAGAATTCACCCTCACATTCACCCTCACATTCACACTCATTCACCCTCACATTCAGAAGATTTCACCCTCACATTCAGAAGAATTCACCCTCACATTCACCCTCACATTCACCCTCACATTCACCCTCACATTCACACTCATTCACCCTCACATTCAGAAGAATTCACCCTCACATTCACACTCATTTAGAATCAGTTTTTAAATGAAACATCAAACCGCAGTTTTGACTCAAAGTTTAAATCTGACTCAGACTACAGGACCAGGTTCTGATCCAGGACCTGGTCCTGGATCAGAACCTGGACCTGGACCAGGTCCTGGTTCCTCACCTCTCTTCCTCCTCCTGGTTCCGGTTCCTCTGACCCGGTTTATCTTCGCTCTCTCTGAGTTCTCACTCGCTGCGGGTCTCGTGAGCATCTTAGACGGACTCGGTTCTGATGTGGATCCGCTTCATCCTCAGCAGGTCCTCCCTGCGCGCGCGGACCGGCTCATGTCCGGGATAAAGTCCAGAGGAGGCTGCGGGTTCTGGATCAGGTTCTGGATCAGGTTCTGCGTCTCTGTGTGCGCATGGCGCGCGCTCCTCCTGCTCCTCTGCACGGAAATACAAGAGCACGAGGAGGAGGAGGAGGGAAGAGGCGCGTGCGTGCGTGTTTGCGCACGTGCACGGTGATGACTTGGAGAAAGTTTGACAGATGACAGTTACACTGTTGCGCTCAGCTGCGCGTGACTGCCCCCCACTGGCCGAAGAGGAGACTGCAGGCGGTTCTTGTGAGGAGCTAAAGGGACAGTTCAGTGTGTGTGTTCGCGGTGAGCGCCCCCTGCTGCTGGGGCCTCACAACGCTCCAGAGTTCACCTGTGGAGATGGATCAAAGTTCCAGGAGCTCTGGTTCCTCCTCATGAGGAACCGACATGAACTTATGGTCGTGTTGATCTAGAAGATCTTTAGTGAATCACTGCATCAAAGTCCACAAGAACCAAGAATGAAGAACGTCTTCTCAAGAACCAACAAACATCTCCTCACTCTTCAACAGATTAGACCTTGTCAAGAGTCTGTGGAACCCTCGACCCTGGAGATGAGAACAGTCCATAAGATCCTGAAGATGTTAGATGTTAAACTGACTCTGAAGACCTGGTTCTTTGTGAAGAACCCACAAAAACGTGAGGAACCTTCTGAAGAACATCTGGACTCTGCTCAACCTCCTGGAAACCAAGTGAAGACTCAGGTCACTGAGAGATGGCACTCACTCTCCCACACCAAAGTCCACAGAGAAGATCAGCTGCTGCCCCGTGTGGTCACTTTGTGTCACTGAAGGACAAAGACGATGAATCAGTCACTGCTTCACTCTGGACTTTTGGTTTTGACCGTTGTTTTTTAATTTTGCACAAAATATTTATTAAAACAGTGACGAAGATGATGAAGACGATGATGACATCACACGCACACACACACATACAGACACACACACACACGCACGCACGCACGCACACAGACAGACACGCACACGCACACGCACACACACACACACACACACACACACACACACACACACACACACACACACACACACACACACACACACACACACACACACACACACACACACACACACACACACACACACACACACACACACACACACACACACACACACACACACACACACTGCAGGCCGTTCTTCTGAACACTGAGTGTTTGTTCAGAGTCTGAACGACAAACAAAACTCAGACTCAAAAACATCTGTTCATTAAAAACATGAATGAGGTAAAAAAGAGAAGTTCCTTCAACAGATTCTTCAGCATCTCAAGAATCTGAACGTTCAAACCTTCTCATGAACTCACTGAGACCAAGAACCTCCACAACCTCCTGGAACATCACCAAGAACATCTGGAGAAACTTCACACGCAAGAAGTTTCAAACATCCCTGAAACCTCCTCATTCATTCTTCTCAGATGTGGAACCACCAGGAGTTAGAACTCCTTCTTCTGAACATCGATGGAATGAATGAACAACTTTTGGAACCTCCTGAGAACCATCACAGACCACCAAACTCTTCAGGAACATGTCAAAACAACACAGAAACATCTTCTCAAGCTCCAGAGGTGTCTTCAAACATATTTGGTGAATATTTCAAAAACTCTTGAAGTTCAAAAAGAAACCTTCAGAGTGGACATCTGCAATGTCGTAGAACATCTGGAACCTCATGAACAACCTCACAGATGACAGGAGAAACTCTTTTGATCACCATCTTCTTCTAGAATGTTTAAAAGACCTGGAGCCTCCACTACCGCACTCTGAGGAGCTCAACAGCAACCTTCTAAATGGAACCTCCTCAGTAATGAAGGAACAACTTTTGGAACCTCCTGAGAACCATCAAAGACCATCAAACTCCTGAGGAACATGCTGAGAAAAACACAGAAACATCTTCAAACCACAGACATGAGTCCATGTCCTGAAACACAAACACACAAACATTCCTTCAAAAAGATGTGGAACCTTCTGGAGAAGCTCAGCTGGAACTCCTCCAAAACATTTTAATGTGTCAAAGAACCGTGAAACCAGCGGAACAACTTGTGAAAGCTGATCAGAAGACGTGGAAACTCCCTCTGAAAACCTCCTGAAGGCTCTGAACCACTGAGACACAAAGATCTGACATTTCACTCAGACACGACCTCCATCTACAGCCAACAGCACCACCTGGTGGCCATTGAAGACACAGACGTCATCATATTATTTTTCATTCACGTCTATTTTTAAATAAAAACAAGATTAAAATAAGTTGAAATTGTCTTTTATTGCTTCAGTTTCTCTTTATTTGCAAACACTTTGCTTTATTTACACATAAATGTGTCGCAACATTTTATACATTTTACGTTAAAGTTAAATATTTATGTTCTAAATGTGAAATAATAAAGTTTCCTGTTTAGAACTCGCTTTAACATTTCACCATGGAAACTAAAGCAACTTTATAAACATTAAAAGATTACAGTCCAGTCCAGTCTTTTCTCTATTGAAACCAAAACAAAATACAAAAGAAGAGAAAATGATCGATGAACGTTATCATTAAAAATATCAGATAATCAATAAAGTTTTGATGTGACACAAACCTTCAAATAGAACCACTTTCTTATTTTAAAACATTATCATTCATTATAATGTATAACGTTAAGATCGTAAAATAAAGACGTCGTCAAACACTAGTTTGAGAGAAGTTTACGATCGCTTTAAAAAATATTAAAATATTAAAAGCAACAAACTTGTTTCCTTAAAAGGTGCAACATGTAATCTCACCGGGACAGGAAGTCTTTCTGTAAGGACAGGAAGTCTTTCTGTAAGGACAGGAAGTCGTTCTGTAAGGACAGGAAGTCGTTCTGTAGGGACAGGAAGTCTTTCTGTAAGGACAGGAAGTCGTTCTGTAAGGACAGGAAGTCGTTCTGTAGGGACAGGAAGTCTTTCTGTAAGGACAGGAAGTCGTTCTGTAGGGACAGGAAGTCTTTCTGTAAGGACAGGAAGTCGTTCTGTAGGGACAGGAAGTCTTTCAGAACCACAATAAACATGCTAGCTGACTAGCATTAGCTGTCATCACTTTTGTTCGATTTGGCATACGTGCTAAACTGCGACTACTAGTGGCACTGCTGTGCACTGCATATTTGAACATTAATCTGTTAAACACAAAAACACAAACAAACGTGTCCTTTTCAGGCTTCTGTAGTTTTCTGTCTTTAGAGAAGAAGGTTTGAAGACGTTCAGGTCTGTGAGTCCAGTCCAGTCTGTTCATCACAGTCCAGTCCAGGTTTGTTTTTGATCTCACAACATCCACTTCCTGTCAAATCCACCTTATCTTAATAAAGTTTCAGAAAATCTCCACCAATCCCTGTCCTCCTCCTCCTCCTCCTCCTCTACCTCCTCCTCCTCCTCCTCCTCCTCTTCCTCCTCCTCCTCCTCCTCCAGCTGACTCCACAAAAACCTCCTCTTCTTCCTCCTCGTCATCACCTTCAAAGATGGCCGTCATCGGAGCGGCAAAGAGGCGACAGCGAGCGGCAAATCGCCGGCGGCTGGAACAGGGAGGAGTTAGGGAGCGAGGTCGCATGGAGGAGGAGGAGGAGAGGAAGAGGAAGGGAGAGGAGGAGGTGAGGAAGAGGAAGGGAGAGGAGGAGGAGGAGGTGGAGGTGAGGAGGAGGTGATCGTGTCTCAACATCACTGAGAGCTTCTGACCACATGGAGACGCTGGTGTGTCCACGGTGCAGGAGGAGCTGACTTCAGGTTGGTGAGGAGGAGGAGAAGGAGGTGGAGGAGGAGGAGGAGGTGGCGCACTCTGGTGGTCAGGAGCAGAAGAAGAAACCACTTTGCGAAGCCGCTCCACAGCTGAGGTCCGTGAGGACGAGTCAGAACGACCACCTTTCCTCAGGAGGAGAGCTTTGAAACTCCTGACCTGACTCTGACTCCTGGAGGCTGCAGGAGGTCGTACCAAGTGAGGAGGAGGAGGGGGAGGAGACGAGGAGGAGGAGGAGGAGGATGTGAGGCGATGTTTATCCTCCGCTGAATACTTTCTTCCCAGCATCTTCCTTTTTGATCTGAGGGAAACAGACAAAGACCAATTACCTGAAGAAAGGTCGTCACAGGTCAAAGGTCAAAGGTCTGAAGGAACAAAGGAAGACAAGAAGTTTCTACTGAGAAGGAACTCAGGTGACAGAGGAAAGGTCAAAGGTCACAGGTCAAAGGTCAGGACCAAAGACATCAAACTGGTTTCTGCTAAGCTAAGCTAACGTTAGCACTTTACCTGCAGCTGAACCCTGACCCCTGCACTCATGCTGTGCCTTCCCATAGTGCACTGCTCCACAGCAGCAGAGGGAGGAGTCAGCAGACTTGGTCAGAATATGTTACAGAAACAGGTTCAGAGGTCAAAGGTCATGATGATGATGATGATGATGATGATGATGTTCCTCACCTGTGGATGATGGAGAACAGATCTTCAGAGGTCGATGTTTCACAGACGAGGTTCTCTGCACAAACGCTGAGGAACAAACCAACTGCAGAGAAAACAAAGAAACGTCAGAGATAATCTGAGAGACTCTGGACGTGAGCGTCAGGAGGTCTTACCTTCTGCAGCTGGAGCGACCTTCACCTCCTCCTTCACCTCCTCCTTCACCTCCTCCTTCACCTCCTCTGCTTCCTGTATGAGGAGCTCTGGGAGTGACAGCTCCCCCTGTGGGCCGTCATCGGATGGTTCACTCTGCAGGGAGGAGTCAGAGTCACTGGTCTCTGGGTCGTTCGTCGTGGTCGCGTCCTTCTCGTCACCAGATGAAGATGATGAAGATGATGATGATGATGAAGATGATGAGGAGGAGGAGGAGGGCTCCACTGTTGATGACATCATCAGCAGTTGCCTCCTCCTCCTCCTCCTCCTCTTCTTCCTTAATGTTTTCTTTGTAGATGACGTCATCAGGACGATGGTCTTTGTCCTTCCGTCCTCTTCCTCTTCCTCATCTTCAGCCAACGATGACATCATCATCTCGTGGTTCTTCATCGTCCTGATGATCCGTTCACGACCTTCAGCAGATCCTAAGTCCACGTTTCCTGAGGAACGACTGTGGTCCACGGTGCTCACGGTTCCTTCGATGGAGGAACCTCTGGGACTCTGTGTTGGTGAGATCTCCATGATCCCTGAGGAACCACAGTTCTCCACAGAACCCGTGGTTCCTGAGGTCCTGGTTCCTGTGGTGGTCTCAGATGTTTGTGTGGTTTCTCTGGTAGAGGTCAATGACACGACTGGCTTTTTGTGCAAAATTGTTGGCTTCTGCCTTTGGGGGGCGCTAACGGGTGAAGAACTGTCCGTCAGGTGTTCTGCTGGTGTCTGTGACCCAGAAGGAGGTTCTGTGGTCTGACCACTGCTTCTCCAGCCTCCTGGTCCTGGTCTGACTTCAGGAGATGTTCTGTGACCCAGAATGCAAAGCTTCTCTGAGGACCAGAGCTCCTGAGGACGACCTTCACTCCACGTTTTTGTTCCACTTCCTCTGAGAGAATTAGACGACGTCAAATCCACGTCACAAACATTCCCTGCGTTTCCCTTTTTCTCTGTTAGCTCTGTTAGCTCTGTTAGCTTAGCATCTGAAACTGTCACGCCACCTTGTTCCTGTTGAATAGACAGATGCTGAATAACTGCATCAACATGGTTTTCATCAGGCGTTTTGTCCCAGGGATCAGACATAGGGATGTGTTTGTTTGTTAGCATAGCATTAGCATCTGACTCTTGTTCATTGGACTGGACGTCTGGAGCAGCGCTAACATCTTGTAGGCTTTCTTTAGCATCAGCTGACTCATGGTTGGTTGTGCTCGTCTCAGTTTGTCTTGGATGCTTTTCTTCGGTATTAGCCGACATCTGAGAGCTAGCATTAGCCTTTAAATCAGCGATTATTTCAGTTTCATTGAGATTAAAGATTGAATTCTCAGATCCTATCTCAGCTAGCTTCATATCAGCGTTAGCAAGATTGTCAAGAACGCCACCAAACACATAGTTGTCTGGAAGAGCTTCTACGATCAGTTGGTTAGCGTTAGCCTGGCTACAATTAGCTTTGTTAGCCACCAGTTCTACTTCCTGGTTCTCGACGGAGCGAAGTTTGACGTCCTGCAAAACTTGAGCCGTGACCATGTGACGAGGGGAGTTTGTGAGGGGGGAGGAGGGAGGAGGAGGAGGAGGAGGTGGAGGAGGAGGAAGAGAAGGAGGAGGAGGTGGAGGAGGAGGAAGAGAAGGAGGAGGAGGTGGAGGAGGAGGAAGAGGGAGCTTCGAGGGAAGAGGAGGAGGTGGAGGTGGTGGAAGAGGACGGAGCTTGGAGGGAGGAGGAGGAGAAGGAGGAGGAGGAGGAGCGATGTTGGTTGGTGATTCTGTGAACACAATTGCATGATGGGAAGTCTGTCTAATAGCATAAGAGTAGGGTGGAGGAGGAAGCCGGGAGGAAGGAGGAAGAGGAGGAGGAGCAGGGAGGTAGGAATGAGGAAGAGGAGGCGATTTAGAAATAGGGGAACAGGAAACAAGTGATGAAAGAGAGGAACATTCTGGTAGAGGAGGTGGAGGAGGAGGAGGAGGAAGAGGATGCTTGGCAGAGGACTCTGAAGAGGTAGAGGAGGAGAGAGAGGAGGTGGAGGAGAATGAGGAGGAGAGAGAGGAGGAGAGAGAGGAGGAGAGAGAGGACTTCCTCTCTGGTATCGGTGGTTTTGATTTGACCTTGGAACGAGACTTTGTCCTGAGGGAGGAGACGGCAGGTGAGGAGGTGAAAGGGGAGGTCGGGTGGAGGGAGAAGACTCCTGGACCTCCTGTGAGAGGAGAAGAAGGAGTGAGGGGGGAGGACACAGGAGTGTTGGACTGACTGGAGTATCCACTAGAGGGCGAGGCGAGGCGATGGAGCTCAGAGGAGGAGGCGGCGGGCGGGTGAGTAAACGTCAGCACCTCCTCCTCTGAGCGAGGAGACGCAGGAGGGAGGAGGTCAGGGAGGAGCGTGGAGGGAGGAGGACCAGCAGGGGGCGCTGTCTGGAGGTGTAAGGGTTCAAAGGTCGTGACCGTCCTGCAGTCCGGTCCACTCTGCCGGGTTCTGCCGTTACCTCGGGGAACCCACGGGTCCTGATAGGTCAGAGGGGACGAAGGGGGCGTGGCCTCCCGAGGAGAGGGCGTGGCCTCCCGACGAGGACTCGAGGACAGACCTGGTTTCATCCTCAGAGAGTCGGAGCGTGACGGAGGAGGAGGAGGAGGAGCTCGCTTTGACCTACGGAGGGAGATGATGGAGCCAGAACAGGAAGAGGAAACGCTGGACTTCCTCTTCTCTGAACACAAGGAGGCGCTGTGGGGGAGTCCAGAGGAGAGGAGGAGTTCTGCAGTCTGATCACTGTGGACACTGGAGGGCGGGGAGAGGGGCTCGTAGCTCCGCCCCTCCTGGTGGGTGTGGCCATCCACAGTCTGGTAACTGAAGTGAGAGGAGGAGGAGGAGGAGGAGGAGGAGGAGCAGTGAGACCACACACTCGGGGAGGGAGGTGAAGAAGAGTCCAGGAGCAGCAGAGGCTGACGGTCACTCAGTGTCCTGTAGGGGGTGCTGTTACAGCTGGAGTTCAGAGAGGGGTTGGTCTGCAGTCTGGACAGGAAGTGATCTGAGGAGGAGGAGGAAGAGGAGGAGGAAGAGGAGGAGACCCGTGGGGAGGAGGTGAGGGAGGCCATCAGGCTGGACATTCCTTCTCCTCTCGGTGCTCGGATTCTTCTTATCGACGACAGATCTTCTTCGTGGACGTCCGTCTTCTTCACCTTCTGTCGGTGGGCGGAGTTACCTGAGGAGTTCTCAGCTCCTCCCACAGAAGAGGCGTGGTCTGGAAGAACCAATGACACCGAGGAAGAACCTGGAGACGCCGAGGGAACATGTAAATGTCTAAGTTCTTACGTTGAGTGACAGATTGGTGATGTGGAAATGAGTGGGCGGAGCTTATACCTGCTGTGTGGTCGATAGCGTCATGTGACCCCGTCACCGTGTTGCGGCGGCTCAGGTTTCGCGGTCGTTGGGAAAACGAGTCTGTGTTTGAGAGCGTTCTTCTGGCCTGACGATCGAAACTCTCACCTGAAGAAAGAAAGAAACAAAGAAATATGTTAGCGTTAGCGTTAGCATTAGCATTAGCTGTTCATAAATGCAAGTCTCAAGTTTCATGCAAATTCTGACTCTGGATTGAAAGAATCCAAGAATAATCTGAGTTCAAGTCATTGTTCAAATGTGACGCAGCTTAAACTTGAGCTTAATCTCAGGATCCGGTCATGGTTCTGTACCGGTTATGTTGATCGGGACGATGTCAGCGGGAACTGCGTCAGCGTTCCACCTCATCCTCTGCTCTGGTGTCGGAAGTCTGGACGAAGGTTCTAGCTCCTCGTCAGCCGTCGGCTCATTGGCCGAAGCAAAGACGTCCCAACAGGAGGCGACGGGGTTCAGGACCAGAGGGGTCAAAGGTCGCGGGTTCAAGACAAACCTCTCGTCTTCATCAGAGGAAGCTGACGACTGAGAGCAAACAGAACAACCATCTGGATCAGGATCAGGATCAGGATCAACTTAAACCTAAACCTGGAGAGTCTAACTGTGAGTGACCGGGACAGGACTAACTCAGTCTAGTTAGTTCTAGTCTAAGTTAATCTGGTGTGGATCAGGTTTACCTTTCTCCTCCGAACTGAAAACTTGAAACAAACTGAAAAACAAGACTGAGACAAAAAGTCCAAGAGTCTGGATCTCTGAGGGAAGAGGAGACAAGGTGAGGAAAGAAGGTGAAGGAAGGATAAAAGAGACAGTTTATGGTGGCCACCAGCAGGTGGCAGTAAAACAGAGCCACAGGTAAACTCACTGTATCCATGGCAACATCAGACCCTGGGATTAAGGTAGCTGAACGCTAGCTGTTTGTTAGTTAGATATTCACTGAGAGTTAGCTAAACGTTAGCTGAATGCTAACTGTTTGTCAGTTAGATATTCACTAAGAATTAGCTAAATGTTAGCTGAATGCTAAATGTTTGTTAGTTAGATATTCACTAAGAATTAGCTAAATGTTAGCTGGACACTAGCTGTGTGTTAGTTAGATATTCACTAAGAGTTAGCTAAACTTTAGCTGGACGCTAGCTGTGTGTTAGTTAGATATTCACTGAGAGTTAGCTAAACGTTAGCTGGACGCTAGCTGTGTGTTAGTTAGATATTCACTGAGAGTTAGCTAAACGTTAGCTGGACGCTAGCTGTGTGTTATGGTGATGTCGTTGCTGAGCAACTCACAACTTCGTGTTGTCACGTCTTTAGCGCAAGTTTTTTTGTAACATTTGAAGGCGGAGTCATTAAACTTCTGCTGCAGTCTCATTAATATTCATGAGCTAACAGCTGCTCTGTATCCATATTCATATGACCTGTGTGTGTGTGTGTGTGTGTGTGTGTGTGTCACTAACTGTCTTCCTGCTTTTGTCCCTCCACCCTCTGTGTGTGCTGCCTTCTGATTGGTCCAGGCCAAAGGAGGACAAAGGAGAGGCGGGGCTCGGCTGGTGGAGGCGTGAGCTGGAAGCTCTGCTGTATCCATGCTGAGTCAGCCCGTTACACACTACACACACACACACACACACACACACCCCCACCCACACACACACACACACACACACACACAGATGTTAATGTGGTCAATCATCAAAATGGTTTCACATGAAATCATTAAAACATAAAGATCAGAGTCAATCAATCAATAAACTGATCAATCAGTCATTTAAATTCAGAATTAAATAACATTAAAGTAGATCAGTGAAGAGGGGGGGGGGGGTACTGCAGCTGTGAGGAAGTCTGCAGTGTGTGTGTGTGTGTGTGTGTGTGTGTGTGTGTGTGTGTAGTGTGTGAGTGTGTGTGTTCTTGTACTTGCAGCATACTGAGGACCAGTGAGGGTTTTAACCAATAAAGTGAGGTCATTTTTACAGAGTGAGGACATTTTGGTCGGTCCTCACTTTGTTTTCATTGAAATCACTTCCTTAGGTTGTTATAACATGATATACTCAATTTGTCAAAAATGTAAATTTTGGACGACTTTTTCTCAAATTTTGGACCATAATTTTTTTTTCACATTTTGGACCAAATTCTTTTTTTCAAATTTTGGACCTAATTTTTTTTCTTCAAATTTTGGATCTAATTTTTTTCTTCAAATTTTTTTTCAACTTTTGGACGACAAAGTATAGTATGACGTTTTTGTCAAATGTTGGACCAAAAATGTTGGGTCAAATTCTTTTTTTTCAAATTTTGGGTCAATTTTTTTTTTTAAATTTTGAGTCAAATTTTTTTTTTAAATTTTGAGTCAA
The DNA here is from genome assembly GCF_963457635.1 of Microchirus variegatus. Taxonomy (NCBI): domain Eukaryota; kingdom Metazoa; phylum Chordata; class Actinopteri; order Pleuronectiformes; family Soleidae; genus Microchirus; species Microchirus variegatus. The sequence continues at coordinate 20,173,922 of NC_139823.1, forward strand.
ATTTTTTTTTTAAATTTTGAGTCAATTTTTTTTTTAAAATTTTGAGTCAAATTTTTTTTTTAAATTTTGAGTCAAATTTTTTTTTAAAATTTTGAGTCAAATTTTTTTTTTTCAAATTTTGAGTCAATTTTTTTTTTTCAAATTGTGACTTTGGTGTGAGAGAGTGAGTGACTTTGGTGTGGGAGAGTGAGTGACTTTGGTGTGGGAGAGTGAGTGACTTTGGTGTGAGAGAGTGAGTGACTTTGGTGTGGGAGAGTGAGTGACTTTGGTGTGGGAGAGTGAGTGACTTTGGTGTGGGAGAGTGAGTGGTTTATGGAGGTGACCTCTGACCTCTCAGATCTTCAGCACTTCCTGATCGTCTTTTCTCAGGGATGAAGACCAGACGCTGCCGCTGAGACTTCTGGGTAGTGTAGTGGACCGACCATTTACTGTCACTGTCACCTGCTGAAGACACAGAGAGAGAGTGTGTTATAACACACACACACACACACACACACACACACACACACACACACACACACACACACACACACACACACACACACACACACACACACACACACACACACACTCAAAGAGCATTCATCAGTTTTCAGAGGTTCTGTGGTGGTTCTGTGGTGGTTCTGTGGTGGTTCTGTGGTGGTTCTGTGGTGGTTCTGTGATGGTTCTGTGGTGGTTCCACTGGTTCTTGTAGAGATTCTAACAGTCCTTGATGGACACATGTGGTTCCCTGGATCTTAAGAAGGTTTTTCTTCTTGAAGTTGTTCCATGGATTCCTGATCCTTGAGGAGGCTCATGTTCTGTGGTCCTTGAGACAGAACCTCAGGACGTTGAGACAGAACCTCGTGTCCTTGAGACAGAACCTCATGTCCTTGAGACAGAACCTCATGTCCTTGAGACAGAACCTCAGGTCCTTGTTGATGTCCCAGTTTGTCCCAGTTTGAGGTTCTGAGGCTGAAAAGGTTCCAGGACCTTTGATGAAGATCCATGGTTTCTTGAGGAGGATGTTTGGATCATTTCTTGTCTCAGGAGATCTGTGAACCTTTGAGAGGATCAAAGGTTCTGAAAGAAACAATCATTGGATCTTGAACAGACACTGAAGGTCCTTCAGAGTCAGGAGATGTAGATATGTCACTGTGTCCATGGTGATGTTCTGAGGCTGAGAAGAACCTGGTTCCTCTGGTCTTTGGGTTTCTGCTGGAACCTTCAGATGAGTCAGTGATCTTTGAGGAGAACAGAGCTGGAGCTGAGACTCTGGTTCTGGAGTTCCTTCAGAAAGTGTTGAGAGATTCCATGAGGTTCTGGAGATCTTGGAGAAGGTTCTTTGAGGAGTTTGGACAGTTTGGTTACTATGGTGACCTGATGCATCTCTGATAACATGCTGACAGCAGCCAATCAGAGAGCAGGATTTTAATGATGTCATCTTCAGAGAAGTTCTGTATATAATCTACACACACTCACACACACTCACAGACACACACACTCTCACACACACACACACACACTCACTCACACACACTCACTCACACTCACACTCACTCACACACACACACACACACTCACACTCACACTCACACACACTCACACACACACACACTCACACACTCACACACACACACACTCACACTCACACACACACACACACTCTCACACACACACACTCTCACACACTCACACACACACACTCTCACACACTCACACACACACACACTCTCACACACACACACACTCACTCACACACACTCACTCACACTCACACTCACTCACACACACACACACACACTCACACTCACACACACTCACACACACACACACTCACACACACACACTCACACACACACACACTCACACTCACACACACACACACACTCTCACACACACACACTCTCACACACTCACACACACACACTCTCACACACTCACACACACACACACACTCACACACACTCACACACACTCTCACACACACTCACACTCACACACACACACTCACACTCACACTCACACTCACACACACACTCACACTCACACACACTCTCACACACACTCACACTCACACACACACACTCACACTCACACTCACACTCACACACACTCTCACACACACTCACTCACACTCACACTCACCTCTGGTCAAATATCTCAGGACAGATTTGATCGCTGCTCCGATCAGAACCATGACGACGCCACACACACACACTCTAACACACACACACACAGAGACACACACTCTCTCTCACACACACACTCCTGATGCTGCAGCAGACAGAGAGAGAGGGAGCGGGCGAGCGAGCCGCAGCAGTAATGCAGCTGGAGGCTCCTCCCACTTCTCTCTCTCTCTCTCTCTCTCCAGCCACTGTTCTGCCTCTATGTCACTCGCCCTCTCTCTCTCTTTCTTCCCATTATCACACACACACACAAGTTGGCAGGAAGCCAGCACGTGTGTGTGTGTGTGTGTCCACAGATCTTTCTTCGTACATTTCTTCGTACACTGTGTCGATCAGTAACATGAATAATGTGAATAACGTTGACGCACATCGTGCAAAAAACATGCGAATTCTTCACGATGAACGTTAGCTGTAGCATTGATAGCACGTGTGTGTGTGTGTGTGTGAAGTGGGTCAGATGATGTCAGCTCATCACTCGTCCTCCTTCTGTCGCTCTTTAATTAGACACAAGTAGGTCACGCTATCATTACCTCTGACCTCTGACCTCTGACCTGTCACTCACAGCTCTGTTAGCAACTGTGACCACGAGCAGCCACACTGACCACAGCTGGAGCTAACAGGTGTTGTAACCAGAAGATATTGTAGCTAACAGGTTTAGCTAACAGCTGGAGCTAACAGGTGTAACCAGCAGATACTGTAGCTAACAGGTGTAGCTAACAGCTGGAGCTAACAGGTGTAACCAGCAGATACTGTAGCTAACAGGTGTAGCTAACAGCTGGAGCTAACAGGTGTTGTAACCAGCAGATGCTGCTGCTAACAGGTGTAGCTAACAGGTGTTGTAACCAGCAGATACTGTAGCTAACAGGCAGCAGCAGAATCTAATCCCAGTCACTAGCAGATGGCGCTAATAGGTTGCAGTGGAAACTAATAGCTAACATGTAGCAGCTGGACTGGTAAAGCCTGTTCATGATGCAGGAGCTAACAGCTGGTGTAGCATATGGAGCTACAGCTAATCCCTGTAAGTGAACCTGTGCATGTAATGCTGGTTCTCAGCAGCAGGGGGCGCTCACAGCCTTTGAAAGTAGCAACATCTGGACCAATCAGGAGCAGTACCTCTGTAGAGAAGGGGCGTGGTTTGCGTGGCTTCCAGCCCAGAGCTCCGCCCACGCCGTCGTCTGAAGCAGAAGAACTTGCGCCTCCTGCTGGGCTGACACTGGTACTGCAGCGAAACCTCTGGCTCCAGGAGGGGGGGCGTGGCACAGAGAGGGGAGGGGACAGGTGTGGTGTAGCCGGGGCGGGGCTTCGGGGTCGGGGGACACGAGGTCGTCCGGCGTCGCTGGGTAAGGAGGGGGCAGGGCGAGCGCCGCGGCTGAAGGGGCGGAGTTTGTGGTTGAGGTTTCCCATGAGCCTCTGGAGCAAGAAATATTTTCCCATGAGCCTCTGGGGTAAAAGAAAGGTTGACATGGGAGCGTGGGGGAAGGTGCTGGGGGCGGAACCAGGGGCTGCTGCCTGAATACTGATGTTGAGATGGGAGGGGCTTCTTGTCTCCGCCCACATTCATGCTGTAGACGGCGTGGCGTTGCTGGTGGATTCTGGCGGTCAGCAGGCGGCGCCGCAGGCTGCCTTCTGTCTTTGGCTGCAGGGCGGCCATCTTACGAGGAAGAAGCTCGTCTCGCTCTTCGTCAGGACCGCCGTCCCAGCAGCGTGATGTCACGCCAGGCCCCGCCCCCTCGCCACCGAGACACTCCACGTAGGAAATCATGGCGTCCTGGCGGGGGATCGACGACCAATCACAAACAAATCCCACTATTTCGTGATTGACTTCATCTTTTCACAATAAAAGCCTCTGTAGATTTCCAACCTTTCATAATAAAAGCCCCAGGTTTCTATTGAATTTGACTTTCATTTCACAATAAAAGCTTCAAACACCTCTCCACAGGATCCACTTCCTTTAGATTCAAAATCAAAAGCACAAGAACGTCAGTTTTTAAGCATCTTCAAAATAAAAGCCTGTAAAACATCCATCGTAAAATAATTCCTCAATAAAATCCAGAGAAAGAGTCATTTCAAATTAAAGGTCTTAGAGTCTCTGAGGTCGTTTAAGTCCTTCAAAATAAAAACTTCAGAACTGAAACCGAGAACTGGAGCGAACCAACGACGACAGGAAACAACGTTATCTCTTCATGTTGTTCTCTCTCTCCTGCTCTAATCTACTAACAGGGATTATCCAGGTCTGCAGATGGCCACACACACACACACACACACACACACACACACACACACACACACACACACACACACACACACTAATGTGAAACTTCATTTTCGTAAATTAAGTTAAAATTTATAATTTCTTCTTATTTAATTTTTTAGCTGCTCACGTCGGCTAATGCAACTAGTGCAGTTAGCATTTACTACATTAGCCACCACTGCCAGTTAGCATTCACTACATTAGCTAACATTGCCAGTTAGCATTTACTACACGAGCCACCATTGCCAATTAGCAGATGCTATATTAGCTAACATTGCCAGTTAGCATTTACTACACTAGCCACCATTGCTAGTTAGCATTTACTACATGAGCCACCATTGCCAGTTAGCATTTACTACACTAGCCACCATTGCCAGTTAGCAGATGCTATATTAGCCAACATTGCCAGTTAGCATTTACTAACTAGCCATGATGGCTAATGTAGCATCCAAAGTTTTTACCCAGTATTTGATTTTTAATCTTCCTGTTAATAAATTAAAAGTCCAGTTTATTTATGACTGTAAAGTCACATGGTCAAGTTTATACTTTCACATATAAAACTACCAAACTATTATCATCATATATGATGATAAAATATGATCTTATATCATATATAAGATCAACACCAGTGAAAGTCAGTGAAGGCATCACCTGATGATGATGACACACACACACACACACACACACACCCCCCCCCCCCCCCCCCCCCCACACACACACACACAATAATAATGTGAAGCAGACGACGACGACACAAACAACCAAAGTTGTAGATTTTTGACGTGGTAACCATGGCAACATAAATGAGTTCAGCTGCTCTAATCTGGAACATCTCTGCAGTGTGTGTGTGTGTGTGTGTGAGAGTTTGTGTGTGTGTGTGTGTGTGAGTCTTGACAGCTCATGGACAAAGTGACCTACATTTACACACACACACACACACACACACTAAATAAACTTCTCTCTCACCTTTTAAGCAGAGCATGTCGACCTCGCTCGTCCTCTGTTGTTTGATGAGTGAAACACGGTCCCCCCCCCCCCCCCCATCATCATCATCACTGTCTCTGTCTATGTGTGTCAATAAAGTTCTCCTCCTCTGAACACACCTCACACACTCTCACTTCTGCGGTGCATGATGGGAGATGTAGTTCTGATACAATAATCATTTATTTTGTTGTATTTCAGTCCTGATTTATATTTCAACATAAAAACTTTTTTATCGTCAATGATCACAGTCACATCCTTTTCATTGATCTGGTTTTTCAAAATAAAACTTTATATTTTGGTCTCAAAGCTCGCGTCAGACGGTGGGCTGACGAGAATATGCTAATGACGTACGTTAGAGTGTTTCATGAATACTGACGTCACGTTAGCTTCAGCTAAATAAATGATGGTGAATAATGACGTCATTAAAACTTACAACGACCAATTTAATGGTTAATTTCATGCTAATAATCACAAATGATTAAATGATTTAAAAAACTTTTGAATATTAACCATGAATATGATGTTTTTGGTCTCATTACTATGTTTTGTATTTTGGTTTAAATGTGTAAGTGTTTTTGTAGACATGGGTTATAAATAAAGTTGATTATCATGATAATGACTATTATGTTGAATATAATTATCATAAAATATTAAAACATGATCACATTATTAGGAACAATAACGTGTTAAAATACTTTTAAAACTCAAAACAATGATTCGTTAATACATCGATAATACGTTTTAAAATAAATGTTTATGAGCGAAGAATAAATAACTAAAACCTGCTTTATTATAATATTTTAAAAATGTAAACAAAAACCCCCTCATTGTCTTCATTTAGTCACATTTCTCATAAAGTTTTCATGTCGTACAGTTCACTGACAGCAGCGCGTTCCCGAGACGTCACATGACCGCGCTCGTCTGTGCTCGTACACAGCTGTGACGTCACTGTTTTTCCAAATATGAAACTCCATGAATTAAAAATATAGAATATAAAGATTTATAAAAGCCTGTGTCCATGTCTCGAGGTGTCCTGTGGACACTTTTACTATTATTATTATTATTATTATTATTATTATTGTGGTTAATGGGGAAACTGCTGTTTGGGCCCATGAGTATTTATTGTTGCAGTACTCACGGTGGCCACCAGGACAACATAGTCTTCGATGCAGAGGGGGCGGAGCTACATCCAGTTCGTATCCATGGTACACTGAAGCTAAAGTCAATCCCGGGTCTTCTAACCCGGGTTTAAATCATTTTCTCGGGATACTTGAACGTCTCTTGTGACCCGGGACACTAAGTGAAGGTAAACACAGACAGCAGCTGAAGCGGGAACACAACAAAAAGACCACTTTAACAGGGAGCTAGCCTGTTAGCTGCTGCTCGTTATTAGCTTTATGTCGAACCGTGAGGCATTAGGTGATGTTTACGTTAAAATATAGCACGGAATCAATCCCGGACTAACCCGGAATGATGTGTGAAACAGTGATTTAACGAACCGGATAAGTCTCAGTTCAACAGGAGCCGCAGCGTTTCTACTATTTTCATTTATTTTAGAAAACAGCCAGAAAATGAATGGAGTCTGGTCTGAGTCACAGGGAGATGAATAATATCAGTTCTGTGGAGCTGAAGACACAAATGTGGCTTAAATACAACTGTACACATGTTAATAATGTTTATTCAGCTAAATAATTATTCAGAAAAACTATTATTTAGTGTTTACTTCATAAGAAAATGATAAGATAATTCAGAGTTGTGTGTCACCAAACCTCATTAGGAAAATGTACAGTTTTAAGTTAAACGTTTAAATATTATGCTCAATTGTCCATGAAATTAATTTCTGACACTAAGGTTTGACATTTTTTACTTTGAATTGATTAATCTGTGTTTAGGTTTTGTCTAAATGAGTTCAGTCTGCTGTAAATCCTCAGACATAAACATATTTACAGTTGTGTGTTTTATTTTGTCGCTCTCACCCGTTTCCTGTCCAGCTCTCACCCGTTTCCTGTCCAGCTCTCACCCGTTTCCTGTCCAGCTCCCATCATGTCCGTCATCATCCACACCCGTGGCGAGGTGGGCGGCGGCGTGGCGGCTCACCTGCGCTGCTCCTACTGCGGCCACCTGTCCAAGAGCCACGCCCACCAGCTGTCCCACGTGGCGGCGTCACATCCCGCCCACTTAGACGACGTGGTGTTCGGTCGCCTCGGCAACATCCTCATCTACCAGAGCACGGCCAGGCTCTTCCACTGTGCTCACTGTTTCTACACAACTACAGAATTCACCAAGCTCTACACACACATCATCACCACACACTGTCTGGACGAGAGGGAGGAGGAGGGAGGAGCAGGAGGAGCAGGAGCAGGAGGAGGAGGCGGGGACAAGGTGGGCGCGGAGGACGAGAAGACAGCAGAGAAGATGGTGGAGAAAGGTGAAGAAGAGAAGAAGATGGACAGATGTGAGGAGGAGAAGATGGACAAAGTTGAGGAGAAGATGGACAAAGTTGAGGAGGAGAAGATGGACAAAGTTGAGGAGGAGAAGATGGACAAAGTTGAGGAGAAGAAGATGGACAAAGTTGAGGAGGTGAAGATGGACAAAGTTGAGGAGGAGAAGATGGACAAAGTTGAGGAGAAGAAGATGGACAAAGTTGAGGAGAAGAAGATGGACAGAGGTGAGGAGAAGATGGACAGATGTGAGGAGGAGAAGATGGACAAAGTTGAGGAGAAGAAGATGGACAGAGGTGAGGAGAAGATGGACAAAGTTGAGGAGGAGAAGATGGACAGAGGTGAGGAGAAGAAGATGGACAAAGTTGAGGAGAAGGAGATGGACAAAGTTGAGGAGAAGAAGATGGGCAGAGGTGAGGAGAAGAAGATGGACAAAGTTGAGAAGAAGATGGACAAAGTTGAGGAGAAGAAGATGGACAAAGTTGAGGAGGTGAAGATGGACAGAGGTGAGGAGAAGAAGATGGACAGAGGTGAGGAGAAGAAGATGGACAAAGTTGAGGAGAAGAAGATGGACAAAGTTGAGGAGAAGAAGATGGACAGAGGTGAGGAGAAGAAGATGGACAGAGGTGAGGAGAAGAAGATGGACAAAGTTGAGGAGAAGAAGATGGACAAAGTTGAGGAGAAGAAGATGGACAGAGGTGAGGAGAAGAAGATGGACAGAGGTGAGGAGAAGAAGATGGACAAAGTTGAGGAGAAGAAGATGGACAAAGTTGAGGAGAAGAAGATGGACAGAGGTGAGGAGAAGAAGATGGACAAAGTTGAGGAGAAGAAGATGGACAAAGTTGAGGAGAAGAAGATGGACAGAGGTGAGGAGAAGAAGATGGACAGAGGTGAGGAGAAGAAGATGGACAAAGTTGAGGAGAAGAAGATGGACAAAGTTGAGGAGAAGAAGATGGACAAAGTTGAGGAGGTGAAGATGGACAGAGGTGAGGAGTTGAAGATGGACAGAGGTGAGGAGAAGATGGACAAAGTTGAGGAGAAGATGGACAAAGTTGAGGAGAAGATGGACAAAGTTGAGGAGAAGATGGACAAAGTTGAGGAGAAGATGGACAAAGTTGAGGAGGAGAAGATGGACAAAGTTGAGGAGAAGATGGACAAAGTTGAGGAGAAGATGGACAAAGGTGAAGAGTTGAAGGCTGAGGGACATGAGGAAGATGGCGCCCCCCAGAGGCAGCAGGTGGCCAAACCGGACATAGAAGCAGGCGACTGTGTCCTGATGTTTGATGGTTCCTTCTATCATTGTCTGTTCTGTGACTTCAGGAACAGGATGAAAGTTCTGGGTCTAAACCACGTGGTGAAGAAACACACCGTCCCCAAAGCGTACGCCCTCCAGGCCATCAGGCAAGGCCTACAGGCCACGCCCACACTGATGCCCAGTGGCGGCGGCGGCAGCGACGAGGAGGTGGCGCTCGCTAAGGTGGTTAGCTTCATCTCCAACCGCTACGTCTGTCAGATCTGTGGCTGGAAAAACAAACTTAAAGGTAAGAAACTCTACGATGTCTTTACGTCACATGATCACGTCTTTGTTTACGTTACATGATCACGTCTGTTTACGTCACGTGATCACGTCTTTGTTTACGTCACGTGATCCCGTCTTTGTTTACGTCACGTGATCACGTCTTTGTTTACTTCACGTGATCACGTCTTTGTTTACGTCACGTGATCCCGTCTTTGTTTACTTCACGTGATCCCGTCTTTGTTTACGTCACGTGATCACGTCTTTGTTTACGTCACGTGATCACGTCTTTGTTTACTTCACGTGATCAGGTCTTTGTTTACGTCACGTGATCACGTCTTTGTTTACGTCACGTGATCACGTCTTTGTTTACGTCACGTGATCACGTCTTTGTTTACTTCACGTGATCAGGTCTTTGTTTACGTCACGTGATCACGTCTTTGTTTACGTCACGTGATCACGTCTTTGTTTACGTCACGTGATCCCGTCTTTGTTTACGTCACGTGATCACGTCTTTGTTTACGTCACGTGATCACGTCTTTGTTTACTTCACGTGATCAGGTCTTTGTTTACGTCACGTGATCACGTCTTTGTTTACGTCACGTGATCACGTCTTTGTTTACGTCACGTGATCCCGTCTTTGTTTACGTCACGTGATCACGTCTTTGTTTACGTCACGTGATCACGTCTTTGTTTACTTCACGTGATCAGGTCTTTGTTTACGTCACGTGATCACGTCTTTGTTTACGTCACGTGATGACGTCTTTGTTTACGTCACGTGATCACGTCTTTGTTTACGTCACTGTTAAACTGAAGTTTGTAAACCTGTTCTCCTGACGTGTCTGTGGTTCTCCTCAGGGTTCGTCATCAGTCACGTGAGTCGCTGTCACATCGTAGAACGTCCGTACAGATGTTCTCTGTGCAGCAGCAGCTTCTTCCTCCCCAGTCGTCTGCAGCAGCACATCAGAACCGCTCATCGTCCAGGACGGTTCTCCTGTCCGTTCTGCTGCTTCAGGTCCATGTATCTGGGAGGGTTGAGAAGACACTGCAGCCGCTGTAACGCCAGAGAGGAGGAGGGAGGAGGAGGAGGAGGGAGGAGAGGGGAGGAAGAGGAGGAGGTCGAAGAGGAGGGGGAGGAGCTTGAAGAGGAGAGGAAGGAGACGAGAGGGGAGAGGAAACGAAAGAGGACGGCGAGGACGATGCAGGAAGAAGACGACGATGACGACGACTGAAGGAAGAAATCTGCATCATGTGACCTGTGATGTCATCGTTTATTCTCCTTTACATTTTTAGTCGTCGTCACATTTGTTTGTTAAAGTTTTTTAAATAAAGTTTGTTCAGTCAAAGATTATGCTTTTATTGTGAAGGGCACTGAAGTCTAAATTAATCACCATAGCCAGTTAGCAGCTGCTACAGTAGTTTTATCATAATGTGGCTAATGTAGTAGCTGCTAAGTGGTCACAATGGCTAATGTAGTAGCTGCTAATTTGTCACGTTGGCCAATGTAGTAGTCGCTAAGCAATTAGCATTTATTACATGAGCCACCATGGCCAGTTAGCAATTAGCATTAGCTACATTTCAGTACATTTATTGTAGAGTTTTTTTTTGGTCATAGCTTAATGCTACATTCTGTTGACACCATTTTTAGCTAGCGCTAACTCGATGACGAGGCTGCGACTACAAACGGTTGACTTAGCGGTCGTCGTGGTGAAAAACACATTTATTTACAAACAGAAGAAGAAACGCGACGTTCAAATGCTACGAGAGTTTGTCTGCGTTTTTTTTTTACCCACAGTCTACGTAAAAACACGTGCAGCTCAGGACGCTGGAGTTTCCCAGGGGACCCTGAATGCAGCGCACCAAAGTGATGACATCACTTCCTGTTGACAATGAGTCGGCGTGGACGAGCGTTTCCTGTTTATTGAGCCCAAACAAAGAAAAACAAAAGCCACCAATCACAGCAGAGAGCGACGATGATGAGGAGACAAAAACAGGAAGAGGCCTCCTTTCAAAATAAAAGCCCAGTTAGTTCAGGCTCTGCCCGACACTAAAGTTTCTCACGGCAGGAAGTGGACGCTAACGTAGCACAGCGTGATTCAGTGATGTCCCCGTGTTCCTGCAGAGGGCGCTGTCACGTCGACTCCTGCAGCGGAAACAAAAGATCGACTCGAGTTCGGACAAAACTTCACGTCAGCTCCCGACTTTTTCCTACGTGTAAAGTGAAAAACAAAGCGTCTCCATGGTTACCGCGGCGGCCATCTTGTCCGAGCTGTTTACATTAAGAGGGGGAAAAAAAAGGAAAGAGAAAAAGCGAGAAAAGTCCACTACATTTCCCACAATCCCCTGCAGTCAGTGCGTCAATCCTGAGGTCAGAGGTCAGATGTGTCGGGGGCACCACGCCCCCTCCAGCGCCGCCATGTTGATTCCCCGGAGGTCGCCGAAGTTTCCGCCCTCGCCGCCGTCTCTGTCGTCCTCGTCACGGCGAGGAGGCGCGGCAGTGGGCGTGGCTTTGTGCTGCAGACATGAGACACAGTCTGCGTCACGGCGAAAGAGGCGGAGCCAAACAAACAAACACACACACACAATGACGTCATGATCAGCTGATTTACCGTTCTGACCGCGGGCTCTTTGAACGGAGGGCAAACCATGTGGAAGCGAGGGATCGCCACCTGGAACACTTCCTCTTTATTCACTGAAACACACAGAGCTGAGCCTTCACAATAAAACACCTGCTGAGCCTTCACAATAAAACACCTGCTGAGCCTTCACAATAAAACACCTGCTAGGCCTTCACAATAAAACACCTGCTGAGCCTTTACAATAAAACACCTGCTGAGCCTTCACAATAAAACACCTGCTAGACCTTCACAATAAAACACCTGCTGAGCCTTCACAATAAAACACCTGCTAGGCCTTCACAATAAAACACCTGCTGAGCCTTCACAATGAAACACCTGCTGAGCCTTCACAATAAAACACCTGCTGCTGAGCCTTCACAATAAAACACCTGCTAGGCCTTCACAATAAAACACCTGCTGCTCACAGTTTCAAGAATTCAGAATAAAAGACCATCTTAGTGACAGTATTTTCAAAATAAAAGAGCTGCTACTGATCCTTCACAATAAAAGACCATCTTGTATTGGCAGTATTTTCAAAATAAAAGACCTGCTACTGAGCCTTCACAATAAAAGACCATCTTAGAGACAGTATTTTCAAGATAAAAACCTGCTACTGAGCCTTCACAATAAAAGACCATCTTCGTGGCAATATTTTCAATATAAAAGACGTGCTCCTGATCCTTCACAAAAGACCATCTTAAAGACAGAATTTTCAAAATAAAAGACCTGCTTTTGGCCCTTCACAATAAAAAACAATCTTAGAGACAGTATTTTCAAAATAAAAGACCTGCTATTGGTCCTTTACAATTAAAGACCATCTTAGAGACAATATTTTCAAAATAAAAGACCTGCTATTGACCCTTCCCAATAAAAGACTATCTTAGAGACAGTATTTTCAAAATAAAAGAGCTGCTACGCGGCAGTATTTTCAAAATAAAAGAACCGTTACTGATCCTTCACAATAAAATACCATGTGAGGGACTGTATTTTTAAAATAAAAGACCTGCTACTGTATTTAAAATGAAAGACTACTGAGGCGGCTCCTTCACAATAAAAGACTGTTGTAGAGATGGCATTTTCAAAATAAAAGCCCGTTATAGACACACTGTTTGTAATAAAATTAAAAATGCTGCCCCTTCACAATAAAAGAAAGAAAACAATGTAATGGGACTTCCTGCAGTAACATGATCACATGATTTACAGTATGTTTATGGACTCCTTCACAATAAAGTTACCGAGCCTGTGGAAGGTGTAGTGACCCTCCATGTACTCTGAGGGCGTGGAGAAGGTGGTGCAGCTGGCGTACTCATGCACTTTTCCTGGAGTCAGGACGGGAAACTCTCCTGCACACACACACACACACACACACACACACATCAGCAGCTGGTCTCAGCCAATCACAGTACAGATGTGCAGGTGGGAGGAGCCGTGTGATGTCAGCAGCATACCGACCACGCCGGGCCCTTGGACCTCCTCCATGTTCCCGTCAGACGTGGTGATCTTCCAGTAGCGGCTGTCGAGCTGACACGCGGCATCGGGCGACGCCCCGCTGGACATCTCGATCCTGGAAAAGACGTCACGTGACCATACGTGTGCGCGCGCGAGTGTGTGTGTGTGTGTGTTCTTGTACTTGCGGCATTCTGAGGACCAGTGAGGGTTTTTAACCAACAAAGTGAGGTCATTTTTACGGAGTGAGGACATTTTGTCCGGTCCTCACTTTGTTTTCATTGAAATCACTTCCTTAGGTTTGACATTTCGGACATTTTGGACGACAAATTTTCGACCAAAATATTTTTGTCAAAGATTTTTTCAAATTTTGGACCAACAATTTTGGGTCAAATTGTTTTTTCAAATTTTGGGCCAAAAATTGTTGGTCAATTTTTAAAAAAAATGTTGGTCTACATAGTATAAGTACGAGGTTTTTGTCAAAGTTTGGACCAAAAATTTTGGGTCAAATTTTTTTTTCAAATGTTGGACAAATTAGTATAGTATGACGTTTTTGTCAAATTTTGGACCAAAATGTTTTTGTCAAAGATTTTTTCAAATTTTGGACCAACAATTTTGGGTCAATTTTTTTTTTCAAATGTTGGACAACTTAGTATAGTATGACGTTTTTGTCAAATATTTTTTTAAATTTTGGTCGACATAGTATAAGTACGATGTTTTTGTCAAATTTTGGACCAAAAATAAAAAAAAACGAAAAAGTTTTCCAGCCCTTTTTGCTCTGGGGCTCCACCTGCAGACATTTTATGGTACTGCACCCAGTAGTTCTATATAGATGTCATTCATGAAGTAGATATTTGTAATTGTGTTGATTTATAAAGTGGAAATGCTGGTCCTCAATTTGTCAGCAACCCAGTCCTCAGTATGCAGCAAGTACAAGAATGTGTGTGTGTGTGTGTGTGTGTGTGTGTGTGTGTGTGTGTGTGTGCATACGCCTGTACCTGATGCGGTAGGTGAAGAAGAAGTGAGGAGGATGAACGGAGGAGAGTTCTGGGAGGAAGGAGGTGGACACGGAGACGGTGATGTCACCGGTGGTCGCCACGCAACCGCTGTCGTGAACGTACCTGCGGACAAACGCCAACGTTGTGATGTCACACACACTGTGATGTCACACACTGTGATGTCACACACACTGTGATGTCACACACTGTGATGTCACACACACTGTGATGTCACACACTGTGATGTCACACACTGTGATGTCACACACTGTGATGTCACACACACTGTGATGTCACACACACTGTGATGTCACACACTGTGATGTCACACACACTGTGATGTCACACACTGTGATGTCACACACTGTGATGTCACACACACTGTGATGTCACACACACTGTGATGTCACACACACTGTGATGTCACACAAACTGTGATGTCACACACTGTGATGTGTGTGTGTTACCTGAAGATCTGGTCTCTGATGATTGGGTATTCTCCTGTGACCACGTTGTGAACGTAGGCGGTGAACCACTCCAAGAAACAGGAACCTGAACGCACCACACACACACACACACACACACACACACACACACTTGTTAACATTGATTTTTATCGTTGTTTAGAGTTGTAAATGAACTGGAATAATGTGTTTTAAAGAGCGCTCTGACCTGTGATGAACATGTCGATGGCTGAAGGATCCTGAGCCGTCTGATCCTGAAACACAGAGCCAACACGTCATACCTCCATTTCTGCTTCCTTTGCAGAGCTCTTACTTTGAAAGGGTTACGTACAGGACAGGGGTAGAAGCTCTCGAACTTCCTGCGTCCCTCTGCGGGCTCCAGCGCCACATACTGGCTGAGGCCGGTGTGGAAGCAGAAGGTGAGCGGCAGACAGTGTTTCATGCCTTTCCTCTGCTGGAAACCTCCTGCTGCCGTCTCCACGTCCAGAAGGACCTCAGAGCGGTAGTGATTGGACAAGGACATGCTGCCCATCAGCCTGAGGACACACACACACACACAGACAGGAAGTGGTCAGAGGGGCGGGGTGAAGGGGGAGGAGCCTCTGTGGGGAGACACTGACCCTGGGATGACCAGTTTCTGTCCGTTGTGGATTCGATACGAGCAGCGATAATCGTCTGGAAGTCTGCAGCCAATCTGTGCCTCCATGTTGTTCAACTCCACCTCTGTGGTGCCCTCTACAGGACAAACACAAACATTTACTACAGTGAGTGACTTTGGTGTGAGAGAGTGAGTGACTTTGGTGTGGGAGAGTGAGTGACTTTGGTGTGGGAGAGTGAGTGACTTTGGTGTGGGAGAGTGAGTGACTTTGGTGTGAGAGAGTGAGTGACTTTGGTGTGGGAGAGTGAGTGACTTTGATGTGGGAGAGTGAGTGACTTTGGTGTGGGAGAGTGAGTGACTTTGGTGTGGCAGAGTGAGTGAGTGAGTGACCCCCCCCGTCACCTTTAAGTGATGCTATCATTCGTGGACAGCACTGCTGCAGGAAGCTCTTAAGCTCCTCCCACGCTAGCTTCAGTGTAGCGTAGTACTGGATGTATCGTCCCAGATCTTTGTAGTTCTGTTTGAAGAGACAGAACCAGGACACACCGCTCTGCACACGGTCCACACTGCACACACACACACATGATCAATCAGACATGAGTTATCAAACACAGATTGATCGATTGAATGATTGATTGATTGACTCACTCTGTTAGCAGCCAGTGTTTGCAGCAGAGGAACTTCCACAGCAGGTTGTGTTTGGAGAGATCGTTTAACCTCCTGCTCACATAACTGCAGCTACACACACACACACACACACACACACACACACACACACACACACACACACACACACACACACACACACACACACACACACACACACACACACACACACACACACACACACACACACACACACACACACACACACACACACACACACACACACACACACACACACACACACACACACAGTGGTGGAATCAGTTCACAGCTGCTTGTGTTCACTCTGCCACTAGAGGGCAGACGTCCCTGTGTGTGCTCACATTATTAGGAACACTTCAAAACAACGCTGTCCAATAAAAGTCTTCAAATGTGACGCGTAAAAACATGACAGTTTGTTTAAAGATGAAAACACGAACAGGAAACAACACGTTAAGTTAAACCGAACAGAAAACACGATCATTGACGAAACACAAACACGTTAAAAACAGTCTGAAGCTACAGGCTAAGCTAAGCTAACGAGCGGCACTTTATTCACAGGCTGAATCTTTTTAAAGTACATTCACGCGACCAGTGACGTCACTAACATGCGTCTGATTAAACCGTTTTAACGTTCATGTCTGTTTGTGTTGTTGTTGTTGTTGTTGTTAGTAGTAGCAGCTGTTAGCCTGATGCTAACGCCGCTTCGTCTCCTTGTTTTTCTTTACAAACACGGGTTCAAGTTGTTCGCGGTTCGTCGGTGCCGGTGGTTACGGTGTTTCCGGTGCGGGACACTTACTGGACCAGGTCTCTGAAGTCCAGGAAGGAGAAGACGTGCAGCAGCGGGTCTGAAGGGAGAAGATCCACCCGTAACTCTGAGCTAGCTGCCGCCATCGTTCCTCCTCCTTCTTCTTCTACTGTGCTTTAACGGTAGCTCAGGCTCCTCAGCGCCTCCTGCTGTCTTGGAGACAGTACTTTCCAAATAAAATGCCTGCTGCTGCTCCTTCACAATAAAAGTCTGTAATTGAGACAGTATTTCGAAAAATAAAATGCCTGCCAGTGCTCCTTCACAATAAAAGACTGTCTTAGAGATAGTCTCTTCAAAATAAAATGCCTGCTGCTGCTCCTTCACAATAAAAGACTGCTATTGAGACAGTATTTTCAAAATAGAATCCTTGCCAGTGCTCCTTCACAATAAAAGACACACTGATGCTCCTTTACAATAAAAATAACTGTTGTAGAGATTTTCAAAATTAAAGATTGCTGTCATCATACTGTAAAAAAAACAAAAAACTATTGCTGCTCTGTCACAATAAAAGGTAAACAGTAACGTGATCATGTTTCAGCAGATGAATGTCAGCACCTCCTGCTGGAGGTGACGCGTCACTGCAGCCAACCAGAGTCCAGCATTTCTCTTTCTATTTTCCATGAGCATTTGAACAGAAATATTTACAGATATTTAGATTCTCCAGAGTTCAAGTGTGAAAACAGAGATGTTTTCTTCACCGTGACGAAGTCACTGAGGTCACAGAGGTCACTGAGAAGGTTCCAGTCTGATGTTTGACGATCACCTGTGAGTCCTTCACCTCTGTATCTGTACATATTTACTCTGACTGAGCTGAGTCACACGATCAATAATGACTGAGACAACCATTCAGCTGTTTAACTGTTAACCACTCACTCTGACACACCAAAGTCACTCACTCTGACACACCAAAGTCACTCACCCTGACACACCAAAGTCACTCACTCTCCCACACCAAAGTCACTCACTCTGACACACCAAAGTCACTCACTCTGACACACCAAAGTCACTCACCCTGACACACCAAAGTCACTCACTCTCCCACACCAAAGTCACTCACTCTGACACACCAAAGTCACTCACTCTGACACACCAAAGTCACTCACTCTCCCACACCAAAGTCACTCACTCTCTCACACCAAAGTCACTCACTCTCTCACACCAAAGTCACTCACTCTCCCACACCAAAGTCACTCACTCTCCCACACCAAAGTCACTCACTCTGACACACCAAAGTCACTCACTCTCCCACACCAAAGTCACTCACTCTGACACACCAAAGTCACTCACTCTCCCACACCAAAGTCACTCACTCTCACACACCAAAGTCACTCACTCTCTCACACCAAAGTCACTCACTCTCCCACACCAAAGTCACTCACTCTCCCACACCAAAGTCACTCACTCTGACACACCAAAGTCACTCACTCTCCCACACCAAAGTCACTCACTCTGACACACCAAAGTCACTCACTCTCCCACACCAAAGTCACTCACTCTGACACACCAAAGTCACTCACTCTCCCACACCAAAGTCACTCACTCTCACACACCAAAGTCACTCACTCTGACACACCAAAGTCACTCACTCTCCCACACCAAAGTCACTCACTCTCCCACACCAAAGTCACTCACTCTCCCACACCACAGTCACTCACTCTGACACATCAAAGTCACTCACTCTCCCACACCAAAGTCACTCACTCTCCCACACCAAAGTCACTCACTCTCTCACACCAAAGTCACTCACTCTCTCACACCAAAGTCACTCACTCTCCCACACCAAAGTCACTCACTCTGACACACCAAAGTCACTCACTCTCCCACACCAAAGTCACTCACTCTCTCACACCAAAGTCACTCACTCTCTCACACCAAAGTCACTCACTCTCCCACACCAAAGTCACTCACTCTCCCACACCAAAGTCACTCACTCTCCCACACCAAAGTCACTCACTCTCTCACACCAAAGTCACTCACTCTCCCACACCAAAGTCACTCACTCTCCCACACCAAAGTCACTCACTCTCCCACACCAAAGTCACTCACTCTCCCACACCAAAGTCACTCTCTCCCACACCAAAGTCACTCACTCTCCCACACCAAAGGCCTCCATCACTAACTTACAATGACTGATTTTAGTGAATTCGAGCTTTTAAAATATTTACTTTAGACTTAACTCAGTGACACAAAGTGACCACACGAGGCAGCAGAGGACCAGCAGCTCCTGTGTCCCTGTGAGCTAAAATCACTGGTTTTCTCTCTGGACTTTGGTGTGTGAGAGTGAGTGGTTTACAGATGTCGATGTTATGAGCAGGACCTCTATCATCAGACTTTAGCTGATAAAACCATGTCCTACATCAGAACTCTGTCATCAAAGTAAACATGTCCACATACTTTGACCCTTCGGTCAATAACCCCCCCCCCACACACACACACACACACACACACACACACACAGTCAGACAGAGACACAGAGGAGACGGTGTCTGCTGGATCAGGTCCTGAGGTTCTACAGGTTCTAAAGGTTCTGGTTGCAGATGTGGATCATGACTGACTCATCATGGAGAGCAGCTGTTCTGCTGCTGTTGCTGTTTCCCGTCTGCTTCACTGACCACGGTACCACTTTACTACATCTGTGTTAGCTTTAGCCGTTAGCTGTGGACTCACAGGACAATGTTAAAGGGACAGTTCACCATGTTTTATCTTCAGTGTTAGAATGACGTCTGTAAACCTCTCACTCTCCCACACCAAAGTCCACAGAGAAAACCAGTGATTTTAGCTCACAGGGACACAGGAGCTGCTGGTCCTCTGCTGCCTCGTGTGGTCACTTTGTGTCACTGAGGTTAACCTAAAGAAAGGATTTTAAAAGCTGAGTCAGCAGCAGGGGGCGCTCACAGCAGGATGATAACGTGTTTGTCCTTCTAGTTTTCCTCAAAGGTCAGCGAGCGTCGCAGCTTCTGGAGAGAAGACGACGAGCGAACTCACTGTTCGAGGAGGTCAAACCAGGTGTGTGTGTGTGTTTACACCTGTTGTTGTTTGTTTGTTTGTTTACTCCTGACTGTGTTGTTGTGTTGTTGTTGTTGTGTCTCCTCAGGAAACCTGGAGAGGGAGTGTGTGGAGGAGCAGTGTGACCATGAGGAGGCCAGAGAAGTGTTTGAACAGCCGCACATCACGGTACGACTTCTCTCGTCCTCTCCTCGTCCAATCACAGCAGCTCTTACATCAGCACTAATGTCATGTGATCTGTTCTCTGCAGAAAACGTTCTGGATCAAGTATCTGGGTAAGAAGTTACACTGTTACACTGTTACACTGTTACACTATTACACTGTTACACTGTTACACTGTTACACTGTTACACTATTTTAACTGTTGCTGTGACCATGTTTAACTGTGGAGAGGTCAGGTTAGAACAAACATTAAAGTCCACACACACACACACACACACGCACGCACGCACACACACACGCACACACACACGCACGCACACACACGCACGCACGCACACACACCTGTTGTCTCTGTGTGTTTCAGACTGTAAAGGAACTGAATTGACGAGAACACAAGACAACATCGACGTCATCAGACAGTGTATCCAAGGTAAACAACAACAAGTCTGTTAATATAACTTTATTGATCTGATCATTCTACAAAAAAAACGTGCCATTTTGCGTCTCCCTCACAAATATAATCTGTATTTACATCAAAACATTCAAAATCTTTGTTGGTATGATATGGTAAACAAATAATCTTCACTTTAAATATTCATACATTAATACTTTCAAAGTATTTTAAAGTATGTATAAATATGGCATATTTTGTCTTTTCAGAGGGGATAAAATCTAATCATCTAAAAATATTTTAATGAACATATGACACTTCTCTTTAATTATTAACCTTTTTGGAATATTGAAAAAACTTATGTCCCTATATGTCACGTCAAATGCGTTACTTTGGATAAACACGCCCCCAGGACCAATGATCACAGAAATGACTTCATATTCAGGATTGTGAAATCATCTGATGTTTCTGAAGAAGCTGCTGAACAGAGAAGTGAGAGCTCGTCTCTTTTTGTGACTTTTTACCGAGTTGTGTGTAGTTTGCCTGAAGGGGGCGTCACAGCGCGTTACCATAATATCATGTAGTAAAAGGTTAAACATTTTAAGAACAGCATGTTTTGTCCCTAAATAAGTTTGAAATCTTATTATTTATTTATTATTATATCAATTTTCATCTCTAAACACTTTGAATGTAAACAGGGAGGATAAATGTCTCATAATATACCAGAGTTATTCTGAAATAATACTTCAAATACT
Source organism: Microchirus variegatus (assembly GCF_963457635.1). NCBI lineage: Eukaryota > Metazoa > Chordata > Actinopteri > Pleuronectiformes > Soleidae > Microchirus > Microchirus variegatus. The sequence continues at coordinate 20,195,173 of NC_139823.1, forward strand.
TTTTAAATACTATCTGGTGTTGGTAACGCGATTGACAAAACACATGATTGATTATTTTAGGAAATAAATGAATAAATAAGAAACCTGAGATGTTTTTATGACACAATAAAATATACTTTGAAAAGAAGATTTTCAGAACGGCACGTTTTCATAGAATGACCATATATATACATCAGTGTGTGTGTGTGTGTGTGTGTGTGTGTGTGTGTGTGTGTGTGTGTGTGTGTGTGTGTGTGTGTGTGTGTGTACAGGAGAGTGTATCATTGGCTCTGGAGTGAACTATGAAGGAAACATCAACATCACAACATCAGGACGTCAATGTCAGAGCTGGAGTCATAACTTCCCTCATCCAATCATGAGGTGATTATTAACTTATTAACTAACAACTACAACTACCTGTGTCTGTAGATGGACGTCCTGTCTGTTGACCTGTCTGTTGACCTGTCTGTTGACCCGTCTGTTGACCTGTCTGTTGACCTGTCTGTTGTCTGTAGTTGACCTGTCTGTAGATGGACGTTCTGTCTCTTGACCCGTCTGTAGTTGACCCGTCTGTTGACCTGTCTGTTGACCCGTCTGTTGACCCGTCTGTTGACCCGTCTGTTGACCCGTCTGTTGACCCGTCTGTTGTCTGTAGGGAGTATAACGTGTCAGAGATGGACGTTCTTAAAGAGAACTTCTGTCGTAACCCTGACAACCGTCCTGAAGGACCTTGGTGTTTCACTCGTGATGCGACCGTTCAGAAAGAGCAGTGCCGTGTCCCAGTGTGTGGTAAGAATCAGCCAATCACAGGCCACATCGTCTCCATGGTAACCGTGGTAGCCATCAAACATTGTCTGTGGTTTTCCAGGCCAGACGTTTGTCCCGCCCACTCTGGCCCCTGAACCAGTCCAGTCTCAGGAGTGTTTAGTTAACTTTGGTCTGGATTATGTTGGAGACGTGTCAGTGACTCTGGGAGGACACACCTGCCTGTACTGGTCCTCACCTGAGGTCAAGCTCCTCAGTCAGGACAAGGACTTCCTCCCTGAGGTCAGTCTGCAGGGAAACAAGTGTCGTAACCCTGACAACGACCCTGAAGGACCCTGGTGCTACGTGGACGTCTCTGGAAACATCACCATCGACTTCTGTGACCTCAACATCTGCGGTAAATAACACAGGAAACAAAGACTGAGTCTCCGCCTCTTACCTGTCTGAGTCTCCACCTCTTACCTGTCTGAGTCTCCGCCCCCTCTAACCTCCTCTTACCTGTCTGAGTCTCCGCCCCCTCTCACCTGAGTCTCCACCTCTTACCTGTCTGAGTCTCCGCCCCCTCTAACCTCCTCTTACCCGTCTGAGTCTCCGCCTCTTACCTGTCTGAGTCCCCACCCCCTCTCACCTGAGTCTCCGCCTCTTACCTGTCTGAGTCCCCGCCCCCTCTCACCTGAGTCTCCGCCTCTTACCTGTCTGAGTCTCCACCCCGTCTCACCTGAGTCTCCACCTCTTACCTGTCTGAGTCTCCGCCCCCTTTAACCTGAGTCACCACATCTTACCTGTCTGAGTCTCCACCTCTTACCTGTCTGAGTCCCCGCCCCCTCTCACCTTAGTCTCCGCCTCTTACCTGTGAGTCCCCGCCCCTTCTCACCTGAGTCTCCACCTCTTACCTGTCTGAGTCTCCGCCCCCTCTGACCTGAGTCTCCGCCCCCTTTAACCTGAGTCACCGCATCTTACCTGTCTGAGTCTCCACCTCTTACCTGTCTGAGTCTCCGCCCCCTCTAACCTGAGTCTCCACCTCTTACCTGTCTGAGTCTCCGCCCCCTCTAACCTGAGTCTCCACCTCTTACCTGTCTGAGTCCCCGCCCCCTCTCACCTGAGTCTCCACCTCTTACCTATCTGAGTCTCCGCCCCTTCTCACCTGAGTCTCCGCCCCCTCTGACAGAGGACGAGCTGCTAGCGGAGGACGTAGCGGTGGACAGCGGGAACAGAGAACGTTCCGTCCTTGGTCCGCACAGAAAAACCTTCTTTCAAGTTCGCAGTTTTGGAAAAGGAGAGCTCGGTAAGGTCGGCCACGCCCACCCAGACAGGTGGACTGACCCGATTGGTCGATGGAGTGATTGACACCTGCCATGTCCCTGTGTTGCAGAGTGTGGACAGCGCCCCCTGTTTGAAAAGATGAACAAGAAAGACGCGAAGGAGGACGAGCTGCTGGAGTCGTACCGCGAGCAGCGAATCGTGGGCGGCGACAACGCAGAGGTGGCCTCGGCGCCGTGGTAACCACACGCGTGACGCACGGTCACCATGGCGACCAGAGACTCCGCCCCCACGGTGACACGTGTGTGTGTGTGTGTGTGTGTGTGTGCAGGCAGGTGATGCTGTATAAGCGCTCACCTCAGGAGCTGCTGTGTGGAGCCAGTCTCATCAGTGATCAGTGGATCCTCACGGCCGCTCACTGCATCCTCTACCCGCCCTGGAACAAGAACTTCACCATCGACGACATCCTGGTGCGCCTGGGGAAACACCACCGCGCCAAGTAAGACGCAGGCTCCGCCCCCACGCCGTGAACACGCCTCCTCACAGCCAGAGGCCGTTCTAGAGTCTGTAGGGACCAAAGCAAACATTCACAGGGGGCCCTTCATTCAACCAGGGTTCATCACCAACGAAAAATTTATGAGTTCAAAAGATTATTTTGAAATGAATGAAATAACCTTGTAATAAAAAAGTATGTGAAAATATAAATAGAAAGAACATTAAAATACTGTAAATAGCTTTTAAAAAACTTTATAAACTTAGATAAAAAAATACATTACACTGTAAAGAACCCACATTATAAAACAATATCAATATATAGAACAATAAAATACTGTAAATAGCTTTAAAAAACTATATAAACTTAGTAATACTGTAAATAACTGAAAAAAACACATATAATTTAAAGGCGCCATATGTAAGAATGTGGCCAAAAACTGTTACTACATTCAAATTCAAAATACCTCTTAGAGGTCTTTTAGGTTTCGTTTTCTGACGTAACTGTTCAACCCGTGGTTGCTCGGCAGCTGAGACTCTACTGACTGCAATGATTGGTAGACGGCGGTAGGTGGCGCCACATGACGCCAAAACATAAACATGATTTGCAGTCTGCAAAATATTTTGTCTGTACTGTTGTTGTTGGTGAGTTCAGTTTGTTATGAACATTATTCCTGAGTCTGTGACATATTAGGAGGATTTTATCATTTATTACATAATGAACCTTTAAGTAAAAAAGATATGTATGAATCTGTGAATAATCCTCTTCATTTTCAATAACTAACACAGGTTAAAGTGAGGTGGGGCCCCTTTAGGGGGGGGTTTCCTACTGAGATGTCATTGTTGATTAAGGGGGATGGGGGGGGGGGGCCCGAAGCAGCTGCCTGCCCTGCCTGTTCACGAGCTCCGCCCCTGCTCACAGGTTCGAGCGAGGCACCGAGAAGATCGTGGCCATTGATGAGATCATCGTTCACCCAAAATACAACTGGAAGGAGAATCTGAACAGAGACATCGCTCTGCTGCACATGAGGAGACCAATCACCTTCTCTGATGAGATCTTCCCCATCTGTCTGCCCAGCAGGAACGTGGCTAAAGCGTGAGAACATTAACGCTAACATAACACAACAAGAGGTTAACGCTAACATAACACAACAAGAGGTTAACGCTAACATAACACAACAAGAGGTTAACGCTAACATAACACAACAAGAGGTTAACGCTAACATAACACAACAAGAGGTTAACGCTAACATAACACAACAAGAGGTTAACACACATATAACAACAAGAGGTTAACGCTAACATAACACAACAAGAGGTTAACGCTAACATAACACAACAAGAGGTTAACGCTAACATAACACAACAACGGGTTAACGCTAACATAACACAACAAGAGGTTAACGCTAACATAACACAACAAGAGGTTAACGCTAACATAACACAACAAGAGGTTAACGCTAACATAACACAACAAGAGGTTAACGCTAACATAACACAACAACGGGTTAACGCTAACATAACACAACAAGAGGTTAACGCTAACATAACACAACAAGAGGTTAACGCTAACATAACACAACAAGAGGTTAACACCCATATAACAACAAGAGGTTAACACCCATATAACAACAAGAGGTTAACACACACTCACAAACACTGTGTTGTTGTTGACGGTGAGTCACACGTCTCTGCTCCTCAGTCTGATGTCACAGGGGTTCAAAGGTCGTGTTGTTGTTGTGTTGTTGTGTTGTTGACAGTGAGTAACAGTGTCTCTGTTCCTCACAGTCTGATGTCACAGGGGTTCAAAGGTCGTGTCAGTGGTTGGGGGAACCTTAAGGAGACGTGGAACCCTGCGTCCAGGAACTTACCCTCAGTGCTTCAGCAGATCCACCTGCCAATCGTAGAACAGAGAACCTGTCGTAGCTCCACCTCTGTCAGGATCACAGACAACATGTTCTGTGCTGGTAGGACATGCAACATGCCCCGCCCCTTTAGACCACGCCCCTTTGGGTACTGCCCCTTTAGACCACGCCCCCTCCGCTCACTGTGTGTGTGTGTGTGTTCCAGGTTACCGGGCAGAAGATGCTCAGCGTGGAGACGCCTGTGAGGGAGACAGTGGTGGACCGTTTGTGATGAAGGTGACATTATTGACATTATGACCACTACATGAGTGTGTGTGTGTGTGTCTGTGAGTGTGTCTGTGTGAGAGTGTGTGAGTGAGTCTGTGTGAGTGAGTCTGTGAGAGTGTGTGTGTGTCTGAGTGTGCCTGTGAGTGCATGTGTGTGTCTGTGAGAGTGTGTGTGTCTGTGAGAGGGGGTGTGAGTGTGTGTGTGTCTGTGAGAGGGGGTGTGAGTGTGTGTGTGTCTGTGAGAGGGGGTGTGTGTGTGTGTCTGTGAAAGTGAGTGTGTGAGTTTTGACAAATGAACTTCAGAATAAAAGCTTCCAATTATGTTGTTAAATGTTGTTGATTACTTTTACTTTATTACTGTGTGTGTGTCTCTCTCTCTCTCTGTGTGTGTCTCTCTCTCTCTCTGTGTGTGTCTCTGTGTGTGTCTCTCTCTCTCTCTGTGTGTGTCTCTCTGTGTGTGTGTGTGTGTGTGTGTGTGTGTGTGTGCAGTACCCAGCAGAGAGTCGTTGGTATCAGATGGGCATCGTCTCGTGGGGTGAAGGTTGTGATCGTGACGGGAAGTTTGGCTTCTACACTCACGTGTACAGGATGAGCAGGTGGATGAAGAAGGTCATCGCAAGGTCGGGAAAAGACGACGACGGCGCCGACTGAAGACCACGCCCATCGTCTTCACTTCCTGTTCTTACCATGCAAATAAAGATCACTTCCTGTCTACCACTGATCACTTCCTGTTTTGAGGATGAGCAGCAGCACCTGTTGAAATGGCTTTTCAGAATAAAAGCATGGGTTCCACTGAGATGACATTTGAACATTTTATTATGAAAGTGTTCATGAAGGATCATCAGTCCACACACACACACACCACAGAGGATTAGCTCCGCCCCCACGCCGCTGCAGCTCCTGCTGTGATTCAGGCGTGGTCTGTGGCGCCCCCTCTGTCCGTGTTGTGTGTCAGCAGGTGTCGGTTCAGGTGTGTTTTGCGTGTGTAGCTCTTTGTGCAGAACACACACGCGTACGGACGAACGCTGTCATGTGACAACATGTGTTTCTTTAAGTCAAACTTACGACGCAGGCATTTACCACAGTCTGGACACGAGAAGGGCTTCTCACCTGTAACACAACAACAATACAACACGAGGTTAACACAACGACAACACAACAAGAGGTAAACACAACCACAACACAACAAGAGGTTAACACAACCACAACAAAAGGTTAACACAACGACAACACAACTAGAGGTTAACACAACGACAACACAACAAGAGGTTAACACAACGACAACACAACAAGAGGTTAACACAACCACAACACAACAAGAGGTTAACACAACCACAACACAACAAAAGGTTAACACAACGACAACACAACTAGAGGTTAACACAACGACAACACAACAAGAGGTTAACACAACGACAACACAACACGAGGTTAACACGAGAGGTTAACACAACGACAACACAACACGAGGTTAACACAACCACAACACAACAAGAGGTTAACACAACGACAACACAACAAGGGGTTAACGGTTAAGTGAGGACCAGCATTTCCACTTTATAAATCAACACAATTACAAATATCTACTTCATGAATGACATCTACAAAGAACTACTGGTTGCAGTACCATAAAATGTCTGCAGGTGGAGCCTCAGAGCAAAAAGGGCTGGAAAACTTTTTCGATTTTTTTTTTTTGGTCTAAAATTTTACAAAAACATCACACTTATACAATGTCGACAAAAGTAAAAAAAAAAATTTGACACAAAATCTTTGGTCCAAAATTTGACCCAAACGTCATACTATATTATGTTGTCCAAAATTTGAAAGAAAAAATTTGACCCAAAATTTTGGACCCAAAATTTGACGAAAACGTCATACTACCATGTCGTCCAAAATTTGAAAAAAAAATGTTACCCAAAATTTGACAAAAACATCATACTGTCGTCCAAAATTTGGAAAAAAAATGTTACCCAAAATTTGACAAAAACGTCATACTATACTGTCGTCCAAAGTTTGAAAAAAATATTTGACCCAAAATTTTTGACCCAAAATTTGACAAAAACATCATACTGTACTGTCGACCAAAATCAAAAAAAAAATTTGGCGCAAAATTTTTGACCCAAAATGTTACAAAAACATCATACTATACTATGTCGTCCAAAATGTGAAAAAAAAATTTGACCCAAAATTTTACAAAAACATCATACTATACTGTCGACCAAAATAAAAGAAAAAAATTTGACGCAAAATTTTTGACCCAAAATTTTACAAAAACATCATACTATACTGTCGACCAAAATTAGAATTTTTTTTTTTTTTTGACAAATTGAGTATAGCATGTTATAGCAACCTACGGAAGTGATTTCAATGAAAACAAAGTGAGGACCGGCCAAAATGTCCTCACACCGTAAAAATGACCTCACTTTGTTGGTTAAAAACTCTCACTGGTCCTCAGTATGCCGCAAGTACAAGAACACACACACACACACACACACACACACACACACACACACTCACCGGTGTGTATCCTGCGGTGTTCGGTCAGGTGACAGGAAATGGAGAAGGCCTTCCCACAGTCCCCACAGACGTAGGGTCGCTCCCCCGTGTGCGTCCTCATGTGCTTCTGCAGGTCACCACCAGAGGGCCAGCCTTTCCCGCACACCGTGCACACGTACGGCCGCTCGCCCGTGTGCCGCCGCACGTGCACGTTGAGTCCGGCGAGCGCGGTGAAGTCTTTTGGACAGTAGGGGCAGCGGTAGGGCCGCTCCCCCGTGTGCGTCCTCAGGTGACCCTCCAGACCGTCACGCGTCTTGAAGCGTTTGCCGCACTGAGGACACAGGAAGCGACTCTCGGCGCCGTGGGTGGAGCGGTGAGACTGTAGAGCGCTCACAGACACGTACGCCTTACTGCACACGTCACACTGGAAACAACGCTCGGCGTGAGAGCGCTGGTGGATACGCAGCTGAGTCACACCTGAGGACACGCCCACAACTGTCACAGACACGCCCACAACTGTCACAGACACATCAACCTGGTCCTACACCTGAACCTGAACCTGGTCCTAGACCTGTGACATAAACCTGAACCTGAACCTGGTCCTACACCTGTGACATAAACCTGAACCTGGTCCTAGACCTGTGAAGTAAACCTGAAACTCGTCCTACACCTGTGAAGTAAACCTGAACCTGATCCTGGACCTGTGACGTAAACCTGGATCTGGATCTAGACCTGTGACATAGACCTGAACCTGGTCCTAGACCTGTAAAATGGATCTGGTTCCAGACCTGCAGAGTATGTTATCTTGAATCTCCACAATGGGTCTGATTCTTGTTCTATCTCTGTGAGTTAGATCTGATCCTGAATCAGGTCAAGACCTGTAGAATGGATCAGGGTCTGGATCAAGGTCTGGATCAGGGTCTGGATCAGGACCTGGTTGCAGACCTAGCTTACAGTAGCATGAGTGTGTTACCTGAGAAGCTGAGGTCACAGAATCGACAGGTGTACTGCGGTGTAGCGCCCTCTGCTGAGTGAGTCTGCAGGTGTCTCAGCAGCTGCGTCTGAGAAGTGAACGTCTGCTCACACACCGAACACCTCAGGTCAGGCGGACGCTCCCTCGTCGTCTCCAACACCCCATCAGAGGTGGCTCCGCCCCTCTTCAGGTGCGTCTGCTTGTGATTGGTCAGACTGGACAGGTGGTGGAACTCTCTGTCACACTGGCTGCACTGGTACACGGGTCGAGCGCGGTGGCTGCGCTGGTGCGTCAGGAGCTCGGGTTTGGTTTTGAAGACGGCGTTGCACTGGAAACACGACAGAGACCTGACAGGGCGGGGCTCTGGGGGGCGGGGCTCCGGGGGGCGGGGCTCTCGGTCAGGAGGGCTGGGCTGACGGTGCAGGTTTAAAACACCTGCCGAGGTCAAGGCTGCGCTGCAGGACTTGTTGGTGCGCAGGTGACGGATCACCTGTGGTCAGAGAGCACGGCTCATCAACAACAGCTCCCCCTGCTGTCAGGACGGTGACACTGCAACGTGACTCACCTGAGAGCGGTAGATGAAACACTTGCTGCACTGAGGACACTTGTGAGCCACACGCTGGGAATTATGGGAAATGCTGAACAGGGCATTAGCCGTGACCTCAGAGCAGGAGACGCCTGATTGGTCGACTGTAAGAGAGGCGGGATTTAAATAATCAAATGATGAGTTTGTGTTTGTTCAATGTGTGAGTGTGTGTGTGTGTGTGTGTGTTACCTGTGTCTTCTGATTGGACAGCAGGACACTCTTTCACCCTGGAAACAAAGATGAGGACACTTTAAAGCTCAGACTGTCACAGACCCCATCATCAATGACTCAGACTTTTATTTTGAAAAGTGAAAAGTTGTATTTCAAGATGGACAGAGACTTTTATTTTGAAAACCGCAGATTTGTGCTTTTGTGTGGATGGACAGAGACTGAGGCTTTTATTTTGAAAACTGCAGAGTTGCATTTTAGTGTGGACAGACTGAGGCTTTTATTCTGAAAACTGCAGAGTTGCATTTTAGTGTGGACAGAGACTGAGACTTTTATTTTGAAATCTGCAGGATTGTGCTCAAGTGTGGATGAATAGAAACTTTTATTTTGAAAACTACTTGTTTGTGTTTTAGCGTAGACAGATAAAGACTGTGGCTTTTACTTTGAAAAATGCAGAGTTGCATTTTGGCGTGGACAAACGCTGATACTTTTATTTTGAAATCCACAGGGTTGTGCTCAATGTGGATGAATAGAGACTTTTACTTTGAAAACTGCAGGGCTGTGCTTTCGACGATAAATGAAGAGAAAAAAGGCTTTTATTTTGAAAACCCATTGGTTCAGAGGGAATAAAAACCTTGATGAAGACACTGAGGACACTAATGAGACTGACCCGTCCACCTGCAGCATCACTGGTGTCATGGCGTGTTCATCGCCGCCCCCTGCTGGACACTCATTGGACGCCTCCTGCTGGACAGGTGACACGTTCTGACCAATCACAGCCTCCTCCTCCTCCTCCTCCTCCTCCTCCACCTGGTCCTGCTCGTCCTCCGTCATGACCACCACCTCCACCTTCACCAGCTCCACGCCCAGCTCCTCAGGGACAACCTCCACCCCGACAGCAGGGTCTTCACGAGGCGGCTCACGATTGGTCAGTTTGGTGACGAGGGGGTGGGACCAGGCGGCGAGGAGGGTCTTCTCTGTGTCACGACCCACTGAGGAAAAATGACACGATATTCACGTAAACAACGATATTCACGTAAACACGGATAAAACCACGTCACCTGACCAAGAACACTCAGACTCTTATTGTGAAAACAGCAGGGTTGCATTTGCGTGTAGACAAAGACAGACTTTTATTTTGAAATCTGCACAGCGTGTTTTAGCGTCAAACAAAGACTGAGGCTTTTATTTTGAAAACTGCAAGTTAGTGTTTTAGTGTGCATGAATAAAGAACAAGGCTTTTATTTTGAAAACTACACAGCATGTTTTAGTGTGGATGAACAAAGACAGAGGCTTTTATTTTGAAAACAACAGGGTTGTGTTTACGTGTGGACAAAGACAGAGTTTTATTTTGAAAAAACTGCAGGGCTGTGATGTCATACCTGTGGTGGTCGCTTGGCCCTGTAAACAGCTCTGATTGGTCAGCAGCTCCCGCAGATCCTCAGGCTCCGCCTCCTGCAGACAGTCCTCCACACCAGCAGGGACAGCGTCGAGCTGGGACGCCACCTGAGAGACACACAGAGGACAGACACACACTTCAAATATCTGGACAGAGACGGCTTGTCGTCATGGCAACAGGTGTGTTTGTGTGTGTGTGACTGAGGACCTGTTTGAAGTCAGGCACAGGAAACAGCTGCTCAACCCTGGACAGGAAGTCAGACACCAGGGACAAGAGGGCGGAGTCAAACCTGTGGTCAAAGACTTCCTGAAACAGACAACATCAGGGGGCGGAGTTATTATTTAAAGTGACAGTGTTTCCAATGCTGCAGTGGTCAGCACTGACCTGCAGGAGGCACTGTCTCTCAGCGGCGCTCAGCGCCTCTTTATCGCTCAGACGGACCAGCGCCGAGCGCCACTCGTCTTTCTTGTCGTCAAACTGCTGAGACACAACAGAGACAAACTTTGGTCCTCACATCCCAGAATGCACTGCAGCCTGGTCACATGTCACATGACAGCAGATTCCTCTCTCACCGTAGCCTCGGAGACGGGGGGTTTCCTGTCCAGCTGAGCGTCTTTGTCCTCTCGATCTGAGAGCGTCTCCTGCACAGTGTGGACGGACAGAGGCTTTTATTTTGAAAACAGCATGACGTGTTTTAGTGTTGATTAACAGGATGGGACTTTTACTTTGAAAATTGCAGGGTTGTGTTTGAACATGAATAAACAGACTGGGACTTTTGAAAACGACACAATGTGTGTGTGTGTCTCTGTGTGTGTGCGTGTCAGGAAGTTTAATTAACAAAAGTTCTGTTTCTGTGTGTGTGTGTGTCTGTGTGTGTGTCTGTGTGTGTCTGTCTCTGTGTGTGTCAGGAAGTTTAATTAACAACAGTTCAGTTTCTGTGTGTTCAGTCAACAGCAGTTGAAACTCTTCTTCTTCTTCTTCTGTGTGTACTGAAGACAGGAAGTGGTGGGCGGAGCTCCAGTGAGCAGTGGCGTGTAAATATATACATGTATAACATAACGCAATACACACACACACACATCAAACACACCTTGGCCCTCAGAGCGAGCAGCAACAGTCGCCTCTGCCTGTCCGTCAGCAGCTGTGGCACCGCCTCCGTCACCGTGGCAACAAAGTCCTCCAGCATCCCATAGTGCTTTACGCTCTGCTGCTGAGCGACCTGCCACATGGCCGCCGTCAGCAGGCGGAGAGGAGGCACAAGGAGGCGCAGGGAGGAGAGGGGGAGAGGGGAGGCTGCAGGGAGGAGACATGGCCGTCAACATCAACATGGCCGTCAACATAAACATGGCCGTCAACATAAACATGGCTGTCAACATAAACATGGCCGTCAACATAAACATGGCCGTCAACATCAACATGGCTGTCAACATCAACATGGCCGTCAACATAAACATGGCCGTCAACATCAACATGGCCGTCAACATCAACATGGCCGTCAACATCAACATGGCCGTCAACATAAACATGGCCGTCAACATAAACATGGCCGTCAACATAAACATGGCCGTCAACATCAACATGGCCGTCAACATAAACATGGCCGTCAACATAAACATGGCCGTCAACATAAACATGGCCGTCAACATAAACATGGCCGTCAACATCAACATGGCCGTCAACATCAACATGGCCGTCAACATCAACATGGCTGTCAACATCAACATGGCCGTCAACATAAACATGGCCGTCAACATCAACATGGCCACATTCCATTTCTCTGGGTTATTACTGGTCTCAATTCACAACCAAAGTCCATGTAAAATACTGCAGATTTAACTACATTTAGCATCTTTGAAAAACGAGTCAAGCCAAAAAGAAGAAATCCGAGTATTTAAGATTCATTTCTTTGTTTTGTATGATGAAATTAGGTCATAAAAATACTAGACAGGACGTAAAATATAAGTTTTAACTTAAAACTACAGTCAATAAAACATTTTTCTTCTAAAAATCTAAGCCTCTCAGATTTGAACCCTTGTCTATGAAGTCCGTTCAGTTTCTAATAAAGACTTGACTTTTCGTGGTTATGTAATTTGAAGATTGAACAATAATTATATGCATTTAAATTGTATGTATATGTGCAAATATATACACACATATACATATATCCACATACTTATATATTTATATATATACAAATACATATATATATATACACACACAAACATATATATATATATGAACGATTTGAGCCACTGTAACGTCAGTAAACAAATCAAATGACATATATGTAACGGTGTTTTACTTATAATGTCGTTTAAAAGACAATGATCGTACACACAGATGTTGCTCCTAAGCCGAAGTGACGAACACATTAAACAGATTTACAGAAACCACATCGTTGTTTTCTAGCTTGTGTTAAACTTTATCTTTGGATCATTGAATTTTAAAAACGCTGCTTTTATGAACGGAGTCTGGGTCGCGTCGGTCCCGCACAGGTTGTTTTGCTAGCTGGCTAGCAAACATTAGCTCCTGAGCCGCGATAGATAAACCTGTTCCCGGTTAATACGCACCGGTATTAAACCGGTATTAAACCGGCGTGTATAACGCGTCTTCACGTACCCATTCCGTACTGTTCCAATCCCGCTGTCGAGCTGAAACCCGGGTTATCAGCGCGTGACTGAGGCGACAGTTAGCCAAGTTAGCCGAGACCCCGTCTCCACACCGGATGTTAAACAAACGGCGTTAGAAGCGCTTCCGGTGTCACATGTATTGTACACAGTTTGTATCAACACATAAACACATATATGTCAAGTATTTAACCTGGTTCAACTTCACAATATCAAACTATTCATTTACATGTTTGTACATTTTGTCATTTATTACTACGCAGGGCCGT
>NC_139823.1:20215817-20278317 GCF_963457635.1 Microchirus variegatus
TGGTAGAGCGAGCTTCACTCTCACTGTGTGTGTGTGTGTGACAGAGAGAGAGAGTGGTAGAGCGAGCTTCACTCTCACTGTGTGTGTGTGTGTGACAGAGAGAGAGAGTGGTAGAGCGAGCTTCACTCTCACTGTGTGTGTGTGTGTGTGACAGAGAGAGAGAGTGGTAGAGCGAGCTTCACTCTCCTCACTCGTTCATCAGCTTCTTCTCAGTGAAAAAGTCTCCAGTTTTTCTGGATTATTTTATTCCAGGTAAGTTTATTTTCAATAATCTCATCAGTTTGTTCTTTTGTTGACTTTCTGTTGTGCGTTTGTTTTTAAATATGTTTGATTATAATTAACATAATTAACATAATGATCATAATGATCTCATTAAAACATTGAGCCATACCATAATATTCAGACATTTAAGAAACAAAAGGCAGAAAAACATCAGTGTTTGTTTGTTTCACTTAAAGAGATTTAAATATTTAAATCTCTTACAGGATTATTTCAGTGTTCTGACGTCATTATAATAATAATAATTATAATAATAATAATAGTGATTATTATTATATAATAATCATTATTATGATTATATAATAATCATCATAATAATGATGATTATTATATCATTATTATATAATAATAATGATAATAATAATCATGATAATGATTATTATCATGATTATAATAATAATTAATAATAATTAATAATTATCATTATTATAAAATAATAATGATAATTAGATAAGAAATTAACTGAATATAATCATTGTGTGAACAGATTTATAGATTTTTAGACTTCTTTCTCTCACATTAGAAATAAAGAATACGTTTAAAATAATCGTAATAATAAACTATGAATTAACTTAAATTCTCTCATTAAAGTTTGAGTAAAAGACGTGAAATGTTCCACGTTAACAATGTGAAAAAGTCTGATCCAGAACCTGATCCTAACACAAGCTAGAGCTAATTAGCTTTTATCTGTGATTCTAATCGCTAACTTTATGATTTGACTAATATTTACGCAGATATCGTAAGTGTGTTTGTAGTCCATTTCCTTAGCCACAAAGCTAACGAGCTAGCTGGCTAACTAGCATTACCGTGACCTCTTGTTTTAAACGTACAAAAAAAAGCAACAAAAATGCGACAAAAACTTACACTTTGTTTGTTTGGAGCGGCCATCTTGGATTGCCAACTGCACTGAAGTTAGAAGGAGTTGATGACTCTGAATTGCGCCTGCAGGGGGCGCTCACCGTGTCATGAACCAGTGTATTTGTTGGTCCAGATGAAGGTGGAGACTCAGACGACCACAGACTCTGGACCTTCAGTCCGTGGTGACCGCGGTGGTGACGGCGGTGACGGCAGTGAGGGGGCGCTGGCGAGCAGCCCGGGTTCAGCCGAGCGCTGCATGACGCGGCTGATGAACGCGGTGGAGAGCGAGCTGCAGGCCGGGCGAGAGAAGGGCGACCCGACAGAGAGAGACCTGAAGGTGGCGCTGGAGGACGCCGAGCTGTGGACCAAGTTCCAGAACATCACCAACGAGATGATCGTCACTAAGAACGGACGGTACGTCAACGTGTTAGCTTAGCTTAGCTAACGTTGTTTTACTTAATGTGTTAGCTATGTTTGAGTTAATGTGTTAGCTATGTTTGAGTTAATGTGTTAGCTATGTTTGAGTTAATGTGTTAGCTATGTTTGAGTTAATGTGTTAGCTATGTTTGAGTTAATGTGTTAGCTATGTTTGAGTTAAACTTTGACTATGTTTTAGTTAAACTTTGATTATGTTTTAGTTAAACTGACTATGTTTTAGTTAAGTTTCGGCTACATTGTATGTTTTTTCTACTCTTCTTTTGTTGACCTTTGACCTTTGACGACATGAGAATCTCTTTTGTTTTTGTGACGATGTCTGACTCCAGGTCAGTGAACGTGTTCATCATCATTGTTCATGAGTTATTAGATAGAAGCTGTTAGCTGGTGTCGCCTGTGTGTGTGTGTGTGTGTGTGTGTGTGTGTGTGTGTGTGTGTGTGTGTGTGTGTGTGTGTGTGTGTGTGTGTGTGTGTGTGACCTGCAGTCAGTGAACATCCATTCACACCTGTCCAGCTGATGGAGCTCAGTGTGATTTACATAATGTGTTTTGTTTCAGGCGGATGTTCCCGGTGCTGAAGGTCAGCGTCTCTGGTCTTGACCCCGCCTCCATGTACTCCTTCCTGCTGGACTTCGTTCCCGTTGACGGCTGCCGCTGGAAGTTCGTGAACGGCGAGTGGGTGGCGGCTGGTCGGGCCGAGGGCCACGGCGAGGGGCGGGGCCACGGCGGCGTCTACATTCACCCCGACTCGCCAAACTTCGGCGCTCACTGGATGAAAGCGGCGGTGACCTTCAACAAGGTCAAACTCACCAACAAGGTCAACGGAGGAGGACAGGTAAACTCACCTGAGCCGTAGATATCACTCTGACCTTCAGTGTTTGTGTTTGTGTTTGTAACCAGTGCTTACCAGTGCTAACCAGTGCTAACCAGTGCTAACCAGTACTAGCAAGTACTAACTGGTAC
This sequence comes from Microchirus variegatus, assembly GCF_963457635.1. Lineage (NCBI taxonomy): Eukaryota > Metazoa > Chordata > Actinopteri > Pleuronectiformes > Soleidae > Microchirus > Microchirus variegatus. The sequence continues at coordinate 20,218,352 of NC_139823.1, forward strand.
TAACCACTTACTCTGTTGACAATGCAGCAGAAATACAGCTCAAGGTTACACAAGGTAATGCTAAAGGATAGCTTAAATGCTAATGGATAACTAAAATACTAAAGGATAGCTAAAATGCTAATTGATAACTAAAATACTAAAGGATAGCTAAAAAGCTAAAGGATAGCTAAAAGAAAGCTAAAGGACAGCTAAAATGCTAACGGATAGCTCAAAAGCTAAAGGACAGCTAAAATGCTAAAGGATAACTAAAGCTAAAATGCTAAAAGATAGCTCAAGATACCTAAAATGCTAAAGGATAACTAAAGCTAAAATGCTAAAAGATAGCTAAAATGCTAAAGTAAAGCTATAATGCTTAAAGATAGTTAAAGATAACCAAAATGCTAACATGATAAATTAAAGCTAAAATGCTAAAGCTACTAAAGATAGCTAAAATGCTAAAGGACAGCTAAAATGCTAATGCTAAAATGCTAAAGGAAGGCTAAAATGCTAAACAAAACATTTCTGAAAGTCTAGAAATTTTATCAAAATATATATATACAAAAGTAACTAAATAAGTTAACGAAAACAGCTTTAAGTTAGCCTAACATCTTAACTAGATCATAACTAACAGTTAGCCTAACATCTTAACTAGATCATAACTAACAGTTAGCCTAACATCTGAACTAGATCATAACTAACAGTTAGCCTAACATCTTAACTAGATCATAACTAACAGTTAGCCTAACATCTGAACTAGATCATAACTAACAGTTAGCCTAACATCTGAACTAGATCATAACTAACAGTTAGCCTAACATCTGAACTAGATCATAACTAACAGTTAGCCTAACATCTTAACTAGATCATAACTAACAGTTAGCCTAACATCTTAACTAGATCATAACTAACAGTTAGCCTAACATCTTAACTAGATCATAACTAACAGTTAGCCTAACATCTTAACTAGATCACAGTCAAAGGTCAGTGAGAAGTGAATGAAAACATGGATAAAGATAAACTAGGAAACAATGTTTCCTCTTCTTCATCATCATCATCATCATCATCATCATCAAGAGTCTCTCCATCTTCCTCCTTCTCTCTCTCTCTCTCTCTCTCTCTCTCTCTCTCTCTCTCTCTCTCTCTCTCTCTCTCTCTCTCCATCTCCTTCTCCATATTGTTCTGAAGTGGGCGAGAGACTACCACATGTAATTAGCCACTTCAGTCGCTCTCCTCGCTCACTTCACCTGCTCAACCTCTCGTTACCACGGGAACGGGATAAACAGCTCTTAATTGGCCGGCGGCAGTTTAATGCACTTCCTGTTGAGAGCCGTGAGCCACACACACACACACACCACACAAACACACACACACACACACACACACAGAGCACTACAAAATTGGCAATAATGTTGTTTATATTTACCCCATTATCCATGTCCAAACATCTCACACACACACACACACACACACACACACACACACACACACACTATAATGAAATAATTGCTCAGCTTATTTGTACATTATGGTAATTATGTTTTTTACTGGGAAATTAATTTACCCATCATACTTCAGGTGGACGAGAGAGAGACAGAGGTAAACTATATTCAAAGAGAGCACACACACACACACACACACACACACACACACACACACACACACACACACACACACACACACACACACACACACACACACACAGGTCAGATGTGAAGCCAGCCTCTCAATCTGAATAGAAAACTGTTAGTTTTTGTGTGTCTGCCTGTGATTGGTTAATTGGGCCTCGTTAGTGTGGGGGGGTGAGGGGGGGGGGGGGCTGATGGATGAAAGAGTGTTTGAGCCAAAAACACCAGCACACACACACTCATTTAATCTGTCTTTTTAAAAGTTTCAAACCTGACTTTAACAAACAGCTGAACAACAGCATTAAAAACACTGGTTTACTCTATGGACTTTGGTGTGGGAGAGTGAGTGACTTTGGTGTGGGAGAGTGAGTGACTTTGGTGTGGGAGAGTGAGTGACTTTGGTGTGGGAGAGTGAGTGACTTTGGTGTGGGAGAGTGAGTGACTTTGGTGTGGGAGAGTGAGTGACTTTGGTGTGGGAGAGTGAGTGACTTTGGTGTGTGAGAGTGAGTGACTTTGGTGTGGGAGAATGAGTGACTTTGGTGTGGGAGAGTGAGTGACTTTGGTGTGGGAGAGTGAGTGACTTTGGTGTGGGAGAGTGAGTGACTTTGGTGTGGGAGAGTGAGTGACTTTGGTGTGGGAGAGTGAGTGACTTTGGTGTGTGAGAGTGAGTGACTTTGGTGTGGGAGAGTGAGTGACTTTGGTGTGAGAGAGTGAGTGGTTTACAAACTAATACAAACGACAAATAAAGACGTGTGTGTGTGTGTGTGTGTGTGTGTGTGTGTGTGTGCACAGATCATGTTGAACTCTCTTCATAAATATGAGCCTCAGCTCCACATCGTCTGTGTTGGTTCTCGTCATCGTCTGGTGTCAAACGTCTCCTTCAGAGAAACTCAGTTCATCGCTGTCACTGCCTATCAGAATGAAGAGGTACACACACACACACACACAAACACGCACACACACACACTGACGACCAGCATTTCCACTTTATAAATCAACACAATTACAAATATCTACTTCATGAATGACATCTATAAAGAACTACTGGGTGCAGTACCATAACATGTCTGCAGGTGGAGCCCCAGAGCAAAAAAGTGTGTGAAACACCAGGACTGGAAAACAGGGTTTTTGTACCAAATTGAGGATCTGTGTTAAAAACATGAGTATAACATGTTTATAACATGAGGAAGTGATTTAAATGATAACAAAGTGAGGATCAGACAAAATGTCCTCACTTTGTAAAAATGTCCTCACTTTGTTGGTTAAAAACCCCTCAATGGTCCTCAGTATGCTGCAAGTACAAGAACACACACACACACAGTGTGAGTGTGTGTTACACAGGTGTGTGTGTGTGTGTGTGTGTGTGTGTGTGTGTTTCCACAGATCACCGCTCTGAAGATCAAATATAACCCGTTTGCTAAAGCCTTCCTGGACAACAAAGACAGGTGAGTGTCACATGACTCGGTCACATGACTCGGTCACATGACTCGGTCGCATGACTCGTGTGTTCATAATCATCTGTTTGTACTTGTACTGGTGTATTTGTACACTGTGGCGCTTGATTTATCCACCTCAGGAACACAGGTGGGCGGAGCTTAGCAGAGTCTGGACTTCAACCCTGTGAGTTCTCATTTATCACCATTATTAAAGTTTAATTCATGAATATTTATTCATGTATTATTAACGTTATTATTGTTGTTATTTCATTCTCACACACAAATAAAAACACATTTTATTATGATGTTATTAGTGTGTGTGTGTGTGTGTGTGTGTGTTCCCCTGCAGGGGGCGGGGCTTTCCCTTACAGCAGCAGCCTCCCTCTGACATCACATCATCACCACGGTTACAAACACCACGCTTTCCCGGGGCGACACACACCTTACCCTACAACCTACCTGCAGCACCGCACACACTCCTCTGGTGTGTATGTGTGTGTGTGTGTGTGTGTGTCTGTGTGTTTCTTTTGTCTAAATGTTTGTTGACATTTTTTAAAGGTGTCCACGTGTTGGACGGGTGTAGCTCCTCCCCCTCCTCCTCTTGCTCCTCCCTCTCTTTGGGCAGCAGCACTCCTTCATCACAGGCTCCTCCTCCTCATAACTCCAGGTGAGGCCCCGCCCATGACCATATAGGGTAGATATATAAGGTGAATAATGACGTGTGTTCTTCAGTCAGTTTCCGTGTCTGTGGACGGTTGGATGCAGTGAGCTAAGCCCCGCCCACTCACCGTGCAGCACTCTGCACGGACCAATCAGCAGCGAGAGTCTCCTTCAGCCTCCCAGTCAGGGACGGGTGGGCGGTGCTGCGTGGCCGCCTGGCTCCACCCATTCTTTCTGAGGAGGGACAGAGAAATGATTCTAATGCTAACAACGACAGGAGGCTAACAAATGTTAGCATCAACAGTGTAAACCAGCATCATCTCCAAGTTCATTCATTTCATTTTATTCAAATGTTGTTTTGTTTCCATCACCACTTTATGCTAATGCTACTACAGATTAGTTGCAAGTAAACCTGTGTTATTTATGGTCTGTAAATATTACGTACGTGTAAAAAGAAATAAACATTGTGACGATGTCTTTATGCTTTTTCTGACAAACTCTTTGCTGTTATTGTCGGTGGTGTGGCGCCCCCTGGTGTCTGTTTGTCATGTCCTGAGAGGAGTTGCAGCTAACAAAGGTGAACTTAAACATAGCTAGTACTTAGCCATAAATGTAACTAAACCTAGCTGAATGTTAACCAAAAGGTTACCTATAATAAAAAAAAGTTGGCCAAACTATTACCTAAAACATAGCTAAAAGTTAGCTAACCTAGCTAACAGTGTGTTGCAGGCGGTCACTTGTTTGTTGTTTGTTTTTTGTTTTTTTTCTATTTATTGTAAATATGACGTAAATCTAACACATTGTGACGACGTCGATGCAGTTTGTGAGGGACACACTGTTATTGTTGGTGCTGTAGTGCCCCCTGGTGTTCACTGTCGTGTTTGCACTTGTTATAAATGATTAAATGTTTTTGTTCACTTTGTTCTGTTGTGAAAAATAAGTCAAATAAAACACAAAGAAATGTTTGCACGTGACGCTGAAAACACTCTGAACTGTTGTAGTTTGTTTGTTTGTTTGTTGTCAATAAAACACTTTGAACAACAGTTTGTATGCTTTTATTTTTTTTCAACAACCTTATTTTAAAAAATCGCCTCTTGTTCTGAAGCGCTGCAGGAACAGGAAGTCAACCTCCGTGACCCGGAAGTTGTTCATAAGTCTTGAAAACAGTGCGGTGTTGAGTGAAAGAAGTGAACGTTAACGCGTCGTTTCTGGATTAAATCTCAGTTTTTCAGGTACGAAACGGTTTAATAACAGTTTTCTCTCTAACGCGAGGCAGAGTTTTGAGCTCTGACGTCACTCAGTGGCGATTTAACGACAGCTTTTATGAATGAATTCAAATGCTAACGTGTTAGCATGGCGCTCCTTCAGTCTAAGAGGGAAAAGTCAAACATTTGAATGTTTCCAGAGTTTTGATGCTTTAAACACGTGATTATCGGGATTATTTAGCTCTAAATACTATTTAAATAACCCTTTTTACTGAGTTAAAGTTATGACATCCTCTTTTTGATGATTATTGGTTTGTTTTTTTAAAGTTTAAAAGTGGGAACATGTGATTGTAATTTGTCATCTATGTGTGTTCTCAGGTGCTGAGTCAGCAGGAAGTCATGGCTCACATCACCATCAACCAGTACCTGCAGCAGGTGACCTCTGACCCCTGACCCCTGACCCTTCACTCAGCTGTGGTGTAGCTGTGATGACCTCATTCTTCTTCTTCTTCTGTGTAAAAACCGCAGGTTTACGAAGCCATCGACAACCACGAGGGTTCGTTCTGCGCCGAGCTGCTTTCCTTCAAACACCCGCATGTGGCCAACCCGCGGCTTCAGGTGAGGCTCCGCCCACTCCGCTACGCACACCTGCTGTTGCTAGGATACAGCCTCACTTCTGTGTGTGTTTGTGTGTGTGTGTGTGTGTGTTTGTTTCAGCTGGCCAATCCTGAAGAGAAGTGTCAGCAGGTTCTGGAGCCACCGTACGATGAGATGGTGGCTGCTCACCTCAGGTATCAATGTCTTTGATTATTGATCAGTGTACAACATCCTGTTTGTGTACGTTCAAACCTGTGTGTGTGTGTGTGTGTGTTACAGGTGCACGTACGCGGTGGCCAATCACGACTTTGTTGAAGCCTACAAGTTCCAGACGCTTGTCGTTCAATATCCTTCACCCTTTAACGCAGAAACATCATCGTCACGTCTCACACACACACACACACGTGTCACAGTGTTTGTCCTTGACCTTTGACCTCTCACATCCTTCCTGAGAGCCTTCCAGTCTCACAAAGAGGAGAACTGGTGAGAGAGAGACTGATGCTCAGATGAACACGCAGACAGTGAAGGCAGCATCATTCACCTGTGTGTGTGTGTGTGTGTGTGTGTGTGTGTGTGTGTGTGTGTGTGTCTCAGGGCTCTCCCTGTGATGTTCGCTGTCGCTCTTGATCTCAGGATATTCGCCAACAATGTGAGAGACAGATTATAAAAGTTCAGATACATTAATACAAAAGAGGAGAAATGTTTAATGTCGTTTAAATGTTGATGTGTGTGTGTGTGTGTGTGTGTGTGTGTGTGTGCAGGCAGAGCAGCAGTTACAGAAAAAGGGCAAAGGTCAACCTGGTGAGATGTTGGAGAAAGCAGCAGAGCAGCTGATGGGCTGCTTCAGAGTGTGTGCCAGCGACAAGTGAGACACACACACTGAACATAAACTGAATTTAATCCAGTGTAATCTCAATTAATCTGCTTAAAATTGAAGTTAATCCACTGTAATCTCATTTAAACTGAAATTAATCCAGTGTAATCCCATTTAATCTGATTTAAATTGAAGTTAATCCGGTGTAATCTCATTTAATCTGATTCAAATTGAAGTTAATCCAGTGTAATCTCATTTAAACTGAATTTAATCCAATGTAATCTCATTTAATCTGATTTAAATTGGAGTTAATCCAGTGTAATCTCATTTAATCTGATTTAAACTGAATTTAATCCACTGTAATCTCATTTAAACTGAAGTTAATCCAGCCTAATCTTTTTTAATCTGATTTAAACTGAAGTTAATCCAGTGTAATCTGATTTAATCTGATTTAAACTGAATTTCATCCACTGTAATCTCATTTAAACTGATTTGAATTTAAATTAATCCAGTGTAATCTCATTTAATCTGATTTAAACTGAAGTTAATCCAGTGTAATCTCATTTAATCTAACACTGTTGTGTGTGTGTGTCAGTCGTGCAGGTATCGACGACTCTAAAAAGTGGGGGATGATGTTTCTCAGTAACCAACTCTTCAAGATCTACTTTAAGGTCGGATCAATCACAGGAAACTGATCGTTATGATTGATGATCTTCTGTAATCAATGGATGATGAAGATGATTGATTGATTGATCTGTGTGTGTGTGTGTGTGTGTTACAGATCAATAAGCTTCACCTGTGTAAACCTCTGATCAGAGCGATTGACAGCTCTAATCTGAAGAACGACTACAGTCCTGCTCAGAGAGTCACCTTCAGATTCTACGTGGGGAGGAAAGCCATGTTTGACAGTGACTTCAAGCTAGGTCACTGATACTCTGGATGAGTACTACACAGTATTATTACTGCAGTAATACTGCAGTATTAATAATAATACTAATGCTGTGTGTGTGTGTGTGTGTGTGTGTGTGTGTGTGCAGCGGAGGAGTTCCTCTCCTTCTCGTTCCTTCACTGTCATCGATCGAGTCAGAAGAACAAGAGGATGATTCTCATCTATCTGCTGCCTGTCAAGATGCTGCTGGTGATAATCCCACTCTGAGCCAGATTACAGCAGATTACATGATCTGACACTGATTCAGATCCAGATTAAATGATCTGACACTAGTTTAGATCCAGATTACAGCAGATTAAATGATCCCACACTGATTCAGATCCAGATTAAATGAGTTGACACTGGTTCAGGTCCAGATTAAAGCAGATTAAATGACTCAGCTTGTTTCAGGGTCACATGCCGAACCATCAGCTCCTGAGGAAATACGACCTGATGCAGTTTGCTGACGTCACTAAAGGAGTGAGGTGAGTGACAGTTAGTTTGAGTTTGAGCCATACAGGAAGTGACATCATGATGCCAGGTGTCAAGTGACGTGTGTGTGTGTGTGTGTGTGTGTGTGTGTGTGTGTGTGTGTGTGTGTGTGTGTGTCAGTGACGGTAACCTCCTGCTGCTCAACGACGCTCTGTCCAAACACGAGACCTTCTTCATCCGCTGTGGGATCTTCCTCATCCTGGAGAAGCTGAAGATCATCACCTACAGGAACCTCTTCAAGAAAGTGTGAGTGAGGCTCCGCCCCCTTCTTTATTTCACTGTATAAACCAATCACTCTCCCACACCAAAGCCCACAGAGAAAACCAGTGATTTTAACATAATCCTAATCTGCAGGTACCTGCTGCTCAGGACTCACCAGCTCCCTCTGGACTCTTTTCTGGTGTCACTGAAGATGATGAAGGTGGAGGACGTGGACATTGATGAGGTGCAGTGTATCCTGGCTAACCTCATCTACATGGTGAGGACACACACACACAGAGACTCACACACACACCTCATACACACACACACATACACACATACACACACCTCACACACAGACAGAGACACTCACACTCACACACACTTCACACTCTCACACACACACACACACAGAGAGACTCACAAACACCTCACGCACTCACACACACACACACCTCACACTCTCACGTTCACACACACACCTCACACTCACACAGACCAAAATTTAAAAAAGAATTTGACAAAAACATTTTGGTCCAAAATTTGACAAAAACGTCATACTATACTATGTCTTCCAAAATTTGAAAAAAAAATTTGACCCAAAATTTAAAAAACAAAATTGACCCAAAAATTGAACAAAAATGTTGACCCAAATTTAGAAAAAAAAAATTTGCCCCAAAATTTGGAAAAAAAAATTTGACCCAAAATTTGAAGAAAAAAAAAATTTGACCCAAAATTTGAAAAAAAATATTTGACCCAAAATTGGAAAAAAAAAATTTACACTAAATTTTTGGTCCAAAATTTGAAAAAAACGTCATTCTATACTGTCGTCCAAAATTTGAAAAAAAAATTTGACCCAAAATTTAAAAAACAAAATGGACCCAAAAATTGAACAAAAATGTTGACCCAAAATTTGAAAAAAAAAATTTGACCCAAAATTTGGAAAAAAAAATTTGACCCAAAATTTGAAGAAAAAAAAAATTTGACCCAAAATTTGAAAAAAAAAATTTACACTAAATTTTTGGTCCAAAATTTGAAAAAAACGTCATTCTATACTATGTCGTCCAAAATTTGAAAAAAAAATTTGACCCAAAATTTAAAAAACAAAATTGACCCAAAAATTGAACAAAAATGTTGACCCAAATTTTGAAAAAAAAAATTTGACCCAAAATTTGAAAAAAAAAATTTGACCCAAAATTTGAAAAAAAAAATTTGACCCAAAATTTGAAAAAAAAAATTTACACTAAATTTTTGGTCCAAAATTTGAAAAAAACGTCATTCTATACTATGTCGTCCAAAATTTGAAAAAAAAAAATTACCCAAAATGTTTGGTCCAAAATTTGAAAAAAAAAATTTGGTCCAAAATTGGAAAAAAAAATTATGGTCCAAAATTTGAGAAAAAGTCGTCCTAAATTAAAATTTTTGACAAATTGAGTATAGCATGTTATAGCAACCTAAGGAAGTGATTTCAATGAAAACAAAGTGAGGACCGGCCAAAATGTCCTCACTCCGTAAAAATGACCTCACTTTGTTGGTTTAAAACCCTCACTGGTCCTCAGTATGCTGCAAGTACAAGAACACACACACACACCTCACGCACACACTCACACACACACACACACTCACACACCTCACACACACACCTCACACACACTCTCTCACTGTGTGTTACTGTGTTTCCTGTCAGGGTCACATCAAAGGTTATATCTCACACCAGCACCAGAAGCTCGTGGTCAGTAAACAGAATCCATTTCCTCCGCTCTCCTCCATCATCTAGACTACGTTACCCACAATCCTCTCTGTCTCTGTGACAGAAAACCTTTTCTATTCTTGCATTGTGTCTCTTTTTGTTGTAAAAACAGTTGAATAAAACACACGTTTGTTTGTTAACGGGTCGATTATTTTATTGAAATATAAATTCTGACACATGAAGGACGTGAAAGGACAGAAAACCTGGATCAGACGTGGTCTCAGCGAGTCTCAGCGAGTCTCGGGGAACTGGTTTATCTGCGGCGTCATTCGTTCTTCTGACGCCTCCAGTCTGGGTCTGATCCAGGTCAGGTACCGGGACAGTTTAGTGAAGACCAGACCGCCGCAGTCCGAGGACGTGGAGGTCAGCAGTCCGGTGACGAACGCCGTGCCCTGCTCCACCGTGGCCACCGGCGAGCCCGCTAACACGCCGCCGCACACCCTCCTGCTGACCTCTGACCTCGCCGTCTCGTCTTCAGTCTTTAAAGTGTTTTCTGTGGCGTTCACTGAAGTGCCGTTCCTCTTCCTGTGGACGCCGTGTCCGCCACGCGACCTCGCCGCTGTCGACGCCGCCGCCGCCGCGACGGCGATCCTCCTCATGCAGAACATCTTGTTGCTGAGCGAGTGCGACGCGCTCATCTCGTCGCGACAATCGTCCAGACTCATGTAGAGCAGCTCCTGGCTCCGCCCACCCCTCTGCCTCGCGGCGACGCCCCTCCTCCCAGGATGCATCAGGATGTTTTCGCTGAAGTCCTTTGTGGGCAGGCACAGGTGGATGAGGGCGGAGCCAAAGCTCACGGGCTCCGACAGCTCGAGGAACGCCAGGTCGTCGTCGTGACGATCCAAACGGAAGCGGTTGTGCACGTACAGCGCCTGCACCGACACGAGCTTCCTGTTTCCTGTGAGACCAGAGATGTGATGTCAAAATAAAAGAAAAATATTTTATTTTGTAGAGGAAACTCCGTTTGCTGAGTACGGCTGACGGTTTCTTAAACTATTCCCTTCAAAATAAAACCCTTCTGTGGGCTTTTAAGTAAAGTCAGTATGTGGACAGCTGATTTGGCTTTTATTTTGAAAAGTAATGTCAGTATGTGGACAGCTGATTTGGCTTTTATTTTGAAAAGTAAAGTCAGCCGATTTGGCTTTTATTTTGAAAAGTAATGTCAGTATGTGGACAGCTGATATGGCTTTTATTTTGAAAAGTGAAGTCAGCTAATTTGGCTTTTATTTTGAAGAGTAAAGCAGCTAATTTGGCTTTTATTTTGAAGAGTAAAGCAGCTAATTTGGCTTTTATTTTGAAAAGTGAAGTCAGTTGTTTTAGCTTTTATTTTGACGAGTAAAGTCAGCTGATTTGGCTTTTATTTTGACGAGTAAAGTCAGCTGATTTGGCTTTTATTTTGAAAAGTAATGTCAGTATGTGGACAGCTGATTTGGCTTTTATTATGAAGAGTAAAGTCAGCTGATATGGCTTTTATTTTGAAGAGTGAAGTCAGTTGATTTGGCTTTTATTTTGAAAAGTAAAGCAGCTAATTTGGCTTTTATTTTAAAGGGTTAAGTCAGTTGATTTGGCTTTTATTTTGAAGAGTAAAGTCAGTTGATTTTGCTTTTATTTTGAAGAGTGAAGTCAGTTGATTTGGCTTTTATTTTGAAAAGTAAAGCAGCTAATTTAGCTTTTATTTTGAAGAGTAAAGTCAATTGATTTGGCTTTTATTTTGAAAAGTGAAGTCAGCTAATTCGGCTTTTATTTTAAAGGGTTAAGTCAGTTGATTTAGCTTTTATTTTGGAGAGTGAAGTTGGCTGATTTTGCTTTTATTTTGAAGGGTAAAGTCAGCTGATTTTGCTTTTATTTTGAAGAGTAAAATCAGTTGATTTTGCTTTTATTTTGAAGAGTAAAGTCAGCTGATTTTGCTTTTATTTTGAAGAGTAAAATCAGTTGATTTTGCTTTTATTTTGAAGAGTAACGTCGTGTTTGGACATTTTGTGACTTTTGTCTCGTTGTTGTTAATAAAGTTTTGCACCAGTGATCACGTAGAAGCTGGAAGGTCGGAGGTCAAACCCTGACCCCTGGAGGAGGCAGTGGGCGGCGGTCAGGACTGAGCGTCGACCCAACAGCACGCCGCTGCATAGCTCCGCCCCCTCAGTGTTCCGCAGTGACACCTGGAGACACACACAGCTGTTGAAGGTACACACACACACACACACACACACACACACACATGGTCCTGTGCTGTGATTGGCCGTTACCTGCCAGGGACAGTTTCCATGGCGACACGTTGTCGCGGTGCTGTTGTGGTGAAGTCGTCCACAGGGGAAGTCGACTGAGGACACAAACACAACTTCCTGTCAGGGCTTTTCTTAAATGGTGGTGGGCGGGGTTTGCGACACCCACCTTTGGGCACGCAGCTGCGTTTGTCGGTGTGTAGTTTGAATCCCGACGTGCAGGAGCAGCTGAAGACGTCGTATGACGCCGTGCACAGCTGCTGACACGCTGTCGGGCCGCCGCTCGGACACTCTGCGATCTCTGTTGCCATGGAGACAACGCATTAGAAAACAGTGATGCTCATAGGCCACACCCCCCTCTCTCTGGGAGGCGGGGTCGTGTGTGCTGTGGGCGTGGTCTGACCTGGCGTGGTGACTTGCGGCGCAGTGGGCAGCCACTGGGCTCTGCGTGTAACTCCTCCCACTGCTCGCTGCTCACAGATTGGTCCAAAGCGGTGGGCGGGGCACGAGCACTGGAACCCGCCCACTTTGTCGGTGCAGTTTCCTCCGTAAAGGCAGGGGTTGGGTTCACACTGGTTACCGTCTGCATCGTTTAAATAAAGTTTATTCAAAACTTTTTAATCATCGTTTATTCTAACGTGTTGTATTTTACATTTAAGTAATTCATCAAATATAAATGATATAAAAGAATACAAATAAATATAGTATGTATATATACGTATATATACGTGTGTATATATGTGTATATATACATGTGTATATATACGTGTGTATGTGTATATATGTGTAGATGTGTATATATGTGTATATTTACGTGTGTATATATGTGTATATTTACGTTTGTATATATATATATATGTACATACATATATATAAATACATTTATATACATGTATATATGTATTTATATATATGTACATATATACGTGTGTGTATATATGTATACATATCTATATATATATACATGTATGTATATGTAAATACACGTATGTATATGTATATACATGTTTGTATATGTATATACATGTGTGTTTATGTATATACATGTGTGTTTATGTATATACATGTGTGTTTATGTATATACATATGTGTATATATGTATACATGTATACATACGTGTATATATGTATACACGTATGTATATACATATGTGTGTTTATACACACCGTATATATACATGTGTATATATGTATATACACACATATATTTATACATATATATGTATGTATATATACATATATAGTGTAATGTAATATATATAATGCTTTAGTATAAAAGTCAAACTCACCGTAGTAGACGGTCCAGAAGGCCACCTGTGGGAGTGTGTCAGCCGTTTACTTGTTTGTTTGTTTGTTTGTTTGTAAACAGACGAATAATTAATGGCGACAAACCGTTTTATCGAAGTCTTCAAAATATTCCCGCGCCTCCTCAAAGTTGCACAGCTCCTCGTAACACTCGCGCTCCAGGTTTCCCTGAAGGAACTCCTCCAGCAGGAACATGTTGGCTCGTTTGGACCGAAGGAAAACACTGTGAGCCTGACGGAACACTGACACACACACACACACACACACAGTGACTCGTGGGGACCGAGCACTCACACAGCAGCGTGAGGACTCGTTTGTATTTGTACTAAACGTTGATAAAAACAGACGGAAATTGTCGCTCCGATCGCTACCTGTCAAAATAAAATCATAAAATAAGGGAAATGCGTAAAAATGGCGCAAAATGGCTCACTAGCACCCCCAAAGGTGAAACCCGGTAGGACAAAGCCAAACCTAAGTTGCACCAAATTTCACCAAACTTGGTGGAAACGTGTCACAGCCCGAGACGAACAATAAAGTCTACTGGTACCATGGTGCCCGCTCAACAGGAAGTCATCCATTTTGAATATGGCGTCCATCTTGGTAAATAAACAAACTCATCACAGCACGTTAATAATCGTAGCAAAATAAGATAAAAACTTCCAACAGGAAGAGAAACATCGCTTCACTGAATGAACCTGAAGTAACAAATAATATGTTAATAATTTGTTAACATTGTTACCAGGTTAATGAAGTTATTAATTATAAGTTATTCAACCTAACTCACAGTTAACTGTAAATGCATTTCTTTAATTAACATTTATTCAAATTAATTCACGTACAATAGCAGTAATTATTAAATTGATTAGCCATTATTAGCCCTTATAAACAGGTGTTAATAAACATTAATAAGTGTTTATACATGTTAATTGTTGCTTATTTAACACCATTATGTATTTGTGACGTCTGTAGCTGTACGTGACTCACTCTGAAATACAGCTTAATAAACACTTACTAACTTGTTTAGTAAGAGTTATTATTACTGTGTAAACAGACATTAGCAGTTAGCTTAATAACTGAATAACGTGTGAAATAAGGTAAAGGTCAAAGGTCAAATGTCTTACCTTGTCCTTGGATGAGAACCTGAAGGAAACAAAGAAGAAGAAGAAGAGACGCTCGGCAACAACCAGCCGACATGATGATGACCGCCATGACACACTGACTCTACTGACACACACACACACACACACACACACACACACACACACACACACACACACACACACACACACACACTCACACTCACACACTCTCACACACACACACACCAGTGACTCATCATGACGATGTAATAAGCTGTTTATTTATTTATTTATTGTAATTCTTTCTTTTGCAGCATTAATGCGAAAAAAGTTTAATTTTTGTTGATTGAAGTAGATTTTTTTAGATTTTATTCTTGTTTGTTTTTTCAAACTTTGTTGCTGTTGTGGACTCTGACCTCGTCCTCGTCCTCGTCTCAAACAAACGTCAATAAACACAACATTTGTTTGAGGTAAACAAGCTATTTCATCACATCCATTAATCATTAAAAATCCTCCCTGAAAATTCAAAGATTTTCTCAGTGAAATCAGAAAGTTTCAGGACGTTAATGACATGAAAACGTCTTATTTTGAACATTCAAACTAGTTTTAATCTATTTATTTATAATCTGATCCAAATATTTTACATATCTGATTTAAATATATACTTATACTATATACTAAAAACACAATACTTTATATATGTATTTTTATATCTATCTATATATGTATATATACATATATATGTATAGATATATATGTATATATAAAACTTTATATAAATAGTTATATCAATAAGTTTTATTTTGTTGACGTTTTATGTTGAATTGGAACAGAAGAAAAAACACGTTTAGAATTTTTTAAAATATTTTTTATTTTCAGTTTTACCATCTTTTATTGTTTTTTTTGTTTTTTTTAAATAATACAGATTAATTGTTGTGATTAGTATCTTGAAGGATGCTAACAAGCTAACGCGTGTCCCTCAGAGGACGGTGAACAGGAAACGCTCGACGCAAATGAACACATTAATTAGCGTTCACCGACACGACAACATTAATTATCGCATCTATTGCAACAGCGACAATGTCATTGTTCAAGTCACATGACATTTTAAACATTAACACATGTTGTTCTGCTGCCCCCAAGTGACCAAAACGGGTATAGACGTAAAGGTAATCTGACCATTTACGCTCATGCCGTTTATGGTCCGTTCACACCACAGTGAGGAAGTCGCAAGTAAACTAGAATTCTGCGTAATTCCACTGTTTGTTTGTTTGCTTCTTATGGAAATATTATATATAATAATATAACGTGTTGATCGCGATTGTGTTGACGTGATGTGGTCTAATCCCGGCATAAATCATGTGATGTGGTCTAATCCCGGCATAAATCATGTGATGTGGCGTGAACGCATCGTAAAACATGGTGTTTCTGGGACCTTATCGTGACGGTTGACGAGTGCGATGCGTGAATACATGACGATATAAAACATACAAAGTGTGGTTGATCTTTTCTCTGCTAAGTTCAGTGAGGATGTTTTGCTGTCTCACAGAAACAGCCTCTGGATGGCGCCGTGGTGCCTCTTGACCCTGCTGCCGCTCTTCTTTTTGGGCATCAGCCTCTCCATCCCGTCGCGGATCCACCGGTTGTACTTGGACACCTGGGTGTAGACGCCGTACTTCCCTTTCCGCGCGCAGCCTTCGCCCCAGCTCACGATGCCCGTGACGAAGTAGGTGCCGTGGTAGCGGGTGACGTGAGGTCCGCCGCTGTCGCCCTGACAAGCGTCCTTGGGCGTGGTGTGGTAGCCGGCACAGAACATACGCTGGGAGATGCGGAACTGGGTGGATTCCATGCAGGTGTGCCGATCCACGTAGGGTAACGTGAGGCGCTGCAAGACGGTGGACGCCTGCCGACCCTCGCCGAGGCGACCGAAACCGCTGACCATGCCGTCCGGCTGCCGCATCAGCACCTGAAAGAGCAGCCGGTTGTTGTTGTTGTTTACGTTTGTCAAACATTTACAGAGTTTTCTACGCCAGCGTTTGGAGAATCACCTTCTCGGCAAAGTCCTGCTCAGGCAAACACGCCGGGACGATGAACCTGGAGAACTCTATGGGTTTGCTGAGTTTGATGAGCGCGATGTCGTTGTGGTAAGTCTGCGGTTGGTATTTGTAGTGCGTGACGATCGCATCCACGTAGTGCGTCGCTTCGTTACCGTGATCCACCAACGTGTCAAACTCACCTGAGGGAACGTTCGTTATCATTCAAGAGAGAGAGTTTGTAGGAATTACATTTCGACGCAGACTTACCCAGTTTAACGTAAATGTAACGGGATTGGTTCATGCAGTGGGCGGCGGTCAGGATGATGTACTCGTTGAGGATGGTTCCACCACAGAAGCCGATATCATCCTCGTTCAGGAGGAGAGCCTGCAGAGACCAGAGACAAATGGAGACACAATCTTTGAAGGTGTTGGGACAGTTGCATCCTGGGAACTGGAGTTACACGATGCTGGACTACAAGGCGTCAAGAACCCAGTCCCAGTGTGTCCAAGGAGACCAGACTCTTCCTTGGTATTTCCTACCTGCCACGGACACTCCCCTGGTGGACAGTCTTCTCCATTGACGATGCGGGTCATACTGGCCATCTGAGGGTTGATCAGTTCCTCTAAGATGATGTGTTCAGGGACGATCTCGACGTGGCTAGGGTTTCTTAAGGACGCGTCGCCTTTGGTGAAGTTGAAGGTCGAGTCTGTCGTGTTCAACTCTGTTGCATTTCCCTCCGTTACGTTGACTCGAACGTACCTGAAAACGTACCGGGTGTCTTTGGTGACGATGGCGCCGCACTTGAACGTCTCTGTAAGGATTCATTTCAAGTCTGAGTTAGATCTGGATCCTGATGGCAGTGCTGCAAAAACTCTGGAGCTCACCACTCACAAATGACCCGCAAAACAACAACAACAACAACAACAACACCATCATCTGAACTTGAGCATCTTACGGTTGGAGTGACAGGATTTATCGTCCGACGCCAGGAAATACCCGTCAGTGCAGGAGCACTCGACGTTCCCTTGCACCACTTTGCAGTAATGTTCACAGCCGCCATTTTTGGACTCGCAGAGCTCAGGAATCACTGTGAAGAATGAGAACACGGTCAAGACCAGACCAGACCAAACCAGACCAGACCACCTAACATCTGTCCAGACAAGACCATCATCATGTACGACTGAAAACCACAGGAATACGATGTATGACAACACCATGAAATACGCTACAACAGCTACAACAGCCTCCTCTCTGACTTGTCTGAACGTTAGCGTCGTTAAAAGTATTTGAAAAATGTTACCGATCTGACAGTTGAAGCCCTGATACCCGGCCGGACAGTAGCAGGAGTAAGAGCCGATCCCGTCTTTGCAGTGACCTCCGTGAGCGCAAGGCATCGACTCGCAGGCGTCGCCATCTGCAGGGCAAACAGAGCAGAGTTCACCCACTCTGACATCTAGTGGTTTCAGACGGTACAGCAGTCGGTATTTCTGTCTCATATCATCCAATCACAGGTCGTTCAAGACCACATTTGACTGAGGCTGATTTTTAACGTCAGGTCTGACGCGGCGTAACATGACGTCGTCTCTCTGTCTGTGACGGCCATGATTGACACCTCCTTGCCCCGCCTCCCTGATGACCTATGAACTCATGCAGTGTCGTGATTGATGATTGGTCAGGATCATAATCCACTGTGATAATCTGACATGGTGACCTATTGTGTCATCTGATCCCAACATTAGTCTGGTATTGGTCCTGGTCCTGATCTTGGTCTTGGTCCTTGTCCTTGTATTGGTCCTGGTCCTGGTCCTGGTCTTGGTCTTGGTCTTGGTCATTGTCATTGTCATTGTCCTGGTCTTGGTCTTGGTCTTGGTCTTGGTCCTGGTCCTGGTCCTGGTCTTGGTCCTGGTCCTGGTCCTGGTCTTGGTCTTGGTCCTGGTCCTGGTCCTGGTCTTGGTCCTGGTCCTGGTCCTGGTCTTGGTCTTGGTCCTTGTCCTTGTCCTGGTCCTGGTATTGGTCCTGGTCCTGGTCTTGGTCTTGGTCATTGTCCTGGTCCTGGTCCTGGTCTTGGTCTTGGTCTTGGTCATTGTCATTGTCATTGTCATTGTCATTGTCATTGGCTTGGTCTTGGTCTTGGTCTTGGTCCTGGTCCTGGTCCTGGTCCTGGTCTTGGTCTTGGTCCTGGTCCTGGTCTTGGTATTGGTCCTGGTCCTGGTCCTGGTCCTGGTCTTGGTCTTGGTCTTGGTCATTGTCCTGGTCCTGGTCCTGGTCTTGGTCTTGGTCTTGGTCTTGGTCCTGGTCTTGGTCTTGGTCCTGGTCCTGGTCTTGGTCCTGGTCTTGGTCCTGGTCCTGGTCTTGGTCTTGGTCTTGGTCTTGGTCTTGGTCCTGGTCTTGATGATGCTAATCCAAAAACCAAACTTACTCGTCATTATTTAAGAAGCACCCAATCGTTTTCTTACCAACGTATTTGTTCCAGAATTCATTCTGAAAAGTAAAGAACAAACGAATGTTAAACATAAATCATTGTAACTTTCTCAGGCTAATGCTACGCTAACACAGTCAGATGTTTGTGGGTTAGCACCGTTTTCTCGGCGTCTTCAAAGATCTCCCGCGCCTCCTCCCAGCTGCAGCGTTCCTCCAGACATTCCCGCTCCATGTTTCCTTGTTTCAGTTCCTCTAAGAAGCTGTTAGCTCGTCTGCGGCGGCTCAGCAGCTGATTGGCCGCCTGCTCGTCCACGAAGACTGAAGAGAGGAGACAAACGACAGCGAGCTTCAAAAACCTGCAATTGTGGCTCGCTAACTTCGCTAAAATGACAACGTCATGCGACGTGTTAGCACGCTATTCGTTCCATAGTGCAAGAAAAGTTCGGTAAATAAAAGCTCCGCCCACATTCCTTAGTTATTGTTCTGATAAAAATATCATTGTAAATAAAGGAGCAATCCGCTAAAAATGTCATCGCACACGAAACATGACCGGGGTCAGGGGTCAGGGGTCAGGGGTCAGGGGTCAGGGGTCAGGGGTCAGCAGCTGTCAATCATCTGCTCCTCGCTGGAACATTCTTCTCTTGTTTTTGTTTGCATTTTTTTCTCTCGCTGACGTACCGTTAGCGGCGGCGGCGGCGTTTAGTAGCAGGAACCACGAGAACGAGCGGTGGAACCACGACATGATGAAGACGATGATGAAGACGATGATGAAGACGATGATGAAGATGAGCTGTCTGTTAAAACCTCAGTCTGAGTCGAGGAAACCAGTGTGAGTGTGGAGAGGCTGGGCGAGCGGGCATTGACCTGTACACAGAGAGAGAGAGGGGGCGGGGCTTATCTGCAGCAGTGGGAGGGGCTTCCAGTAGCTCTGTTTTTAGGAGAAAAACCTGAACTGTTCCTTTAAGAAGACGAGTGACATGAACATGTGAACGTTCATGTGTCCATCAGAGGAGGAGGAGGAGGAGGAGGAGGAGGAGGAAGAGGAGGAGGAAGAAGAGGAGCAGGAGGAGGAGGAGGAGGAGGAGACCACAAACCAGTTTCTCTGCAGCTGAAGGAATTCACTTCCTGTCTGTGGAACGTACCACTGACAGCTGAGGGGGGTCGGAGGGGGTCAGAGGGGGGCGGGGCAGGGGGCGGGACTTACTGTAAACCCAGATAACAGTAAACAGCAGAGTGAACTCTCACGTCCTCATTAACATACACGTGTTTAGATTTAAATATTCAAACAAAGTCAACGACAACAAAATAAATGTCAATGATTCTTTGTTTATTGTTTTTATTTCATCAAAACAGATTTATTTTTTACTTTTACAGAAATCAAAGTGAAATAAAATCACCACCTGTTCCACATACTCATGAAACTCTTCTCCGTCGCAGTGGGCGTGTCTTCGGTGGGCGGGGCTTCGGTGGGCGGGGCTTTGATGGTGCTCTCCACCCACTCCACAAAGTTGGCCACGTTGGTGTAAACCCCGTAATACCCAGGCTGAGCACAGCCCCGCCCCCAGCCAACCACGCCCGTCAGGAAGTGGGTGTGGCCGTACAGGGTGACGAGCGGGCTGCCGTCGTCGCCGCGGCAACTCTCCTGGCTTCCCTCCAGGTAACCGGCGCAGAGCATGTTAGCGGTGAAGTTGAAGCGAGCGCGCTGCGAACACTCGGAGTTCGGGACGATTGGAACTTTCATTCTGCGAAGAACGGGGGAAACGGGAACTCCCGACGCCGACCCCTGACCCCCGGCGTTCCCGCCGCTCGTCCGCTTTCCCCAGCCGGACACGGCGTGATAGCGCGTTAGCAGCAGCTCGCGCCGCGACAGCTCTGCGCTCGGCAAACACACGGGGACCACGTCGCGGTTCAGGGTCAAAGGTCGACTCAGCCGCAGCAAAGCGATGTCGCTGTCGCCCGTCGCCGGGTCGTAACCGCGATGAGCCGTCGCCATGGAAACGGGAACACTCTGCTCGCTGCCGTCGTCGGCGTCAAGGTCGAGTTCACCTGGAGACGAAAACACTCGTCAACTACGGAAGACGATTAGGGACAAATGACAAAGTCTTTGTGGGCGGAGTTACCTGCCACCACACTGAGGTTCTGCCCACTGTTGCCATGGATACAGTGAGCCGCGGTGACGACCCAATCAGAACGCACCAGGACGCCTCCGCAGTGACTCCGCCCACTTAACTGAACCAGAACCTGAACGACGACAAACATTCTGATAAAACAGGAACTTTCCTCCACTCTGGCGCCACCTTCAGGACAAACTCACCTGCCAGGGACACTGTCCTCGAGGGCAGTGGTTCGATCCAACCAGTCTGGTCTGATCCAGGAGGCTGTCAATCACACCTGCTTCCTGTGGGACCACCTGACCACAGGGAAACTGCACTGTAAAAAAACAACAAAAAAACACTGTAAAACAAACAAAACACTGTAAAAAACAACAACACAACAAAAAACACTGTAAAACTAAGAAAACAACAAAAACACTGTTAAAAAAACACTGTAAAAAAACATTGTAAAACAAAAAACACTTTAAAATACACTGTAAAAAAGAACTGTTAAAAACACTGTAAAACAAAACAACAAAATAACACTTTAAAATACACTGTAAAGCAAAAAAAACACTGTAAAATATAGTAAAAATACACTGACTAAAACATACTAAAAACGTAAATGTAATAAACAAAAAATACACTAAAAATAACAACAGATTCTAAAAAACTAGACCGAAAGTAACGTGTGACAGTGAAATAAAGAGCTGGTATTTGTATGTGGTATTTGTACGTGGTATTTGTACGTGGTATTTGTACGTGGTATTTGTACGTGGTATTTGTATGTGGTTTTACCCTGAGCCACACACTGGCGTCCGTCCTCTCCGAGCTCGTATCCTTCAGCGCAGAAACATTTACGTCTTTCTGTCGATCCGTCACAGAAATGTTGACAGAGTCCGTTCTGATAGAGACACTTGAGAGAGTCTTCAAAGACTGAGGACAAACACAGAGACAATGAGGACAAAGACAGAGACAATCAAACTGTCCCTGAGGACAAAGACACTGTGTTGTACCATGTGACTTCCTGTGCTGTACCATGTGACTTCCTGTGCTGTACCATGTGACTTCCCGTGCTGTACCATGTCACTTCCCGTGCTGTACCATGTCACTTCCCGTGTTGTACCATGTTACTTCCCGTGCTGTACCATGTCACTTCCTGTGTTGTACCATGTGACTTCCTGTGTTGTACCATGTGACTTCCCATGCTGTACCATGTTACTTCCTGTGTTGTACCATGTCACTTCCTGTGCTGTACCATGTGACTTCCTGTGTTGTACCATGTTACTTCCTGTGTTGTACCATGTGACTTCCTGTGTTGTACCATGTTACTTCCTGTGTTGTACCATGTGACTTCCCTTGCTGTACCATGTTACTTCCTGTGTTGTACCATGTGACTTCCTGTGCTGTACCATGTGACTTCCTGTGTTGTACCATGTGACTTCCCTTGCTGTACCATGTTACTTCCTGTGCTGTACCATGTGACTTCCTGTGTTGTACCATGTGACTTCCTGTGTTGTACCATGTGACTTCCCGTGCTGTACCATGTTACTTCCTGTGTTGTACCATGTGACTTCCTGTGTTGTACCATGTGACTTCCCTTGCTGTACCATGTCACTTCCTGTGTTGTACCATGTGACTTCCTGTGTTGTACCATGTGACTTCCTGTGTTGTACCATGTGACTTCCCGTGCTGTACCATGTTACTTCCTGTGTTGTACCATGTGACTCACCGGTCTGACAGTGGCGTCCCTCGTATCCTTCTGGACACTGACACTCGTAGCTCGTCCCCATGTTGACGCAGACCCCGTTGTTTTGACACGGGTTCACCTGACAGGGGTCACGACCTCACCAGGGGAAAAAAAACAGAATAACGAAGAACAAAACATCGTACTGTTTGCGTGTTTTAATCCGTGTTTTAATCTGAAAACTTACGATCATACGTCATCCAGAACTTCCTCTGAAGACCAAACACAAACATCAGTTAAATAGGGCTAATGCTAACAGCCATGGTTATGCTAATAATTACAGTGTAGTTAATGCTAATGCTAATAATGATGTTCTTGCTAACATCAATGCTAATGCTAACACTGAGCTCTATGACTGGATAGCCTGTGGTCCCCTCTCATTCATGCTTATAAAATAACATTGCTAATGCTAGTTTATTGTTTGTTTAGGTCAATAATTAGTGTGTATAATGATGCTAAAGCTAATAATACAATTATACTGTTGCTAATGGGTAAGTAAATGCTAATGTACTTGTTTTATAATCATGCTAAAGCTAATGCTAATAATGTTTTTTTATTGCTAATGTTATTGTTGGTAATGGTGTTTATAATAATGTCAATGCTAATGTAGGTGTATATAATAATGCCAATGCTAATGTAGGTGTTTATAATAATGCTTATGTAGTTGTTTATAATAATGCTAATGCTAATGTAGGTGTTTATAATAATGCTAATGTAGGTGTTTATAATAATGCTAATGCTAATGTAGGTGTTTATAACAATGCTAATATAGGTGTTTATAATAATGCTAATGTTAATGTAAGTGTTTCTAACAATGCTAATAATGTTAGCACTGACCGTCTTGTCGTCGTCTTCAAACACCTCTCTAGCTTCCTCATAGTCACAGATCTCTTCCACACATTCTCTCTCCAGGTTTCCCTTTTTCAGTTCCTCCAGGAAGCCGCTGTTAGCTCGACGCCATCGACGCAGGACGGCGTTAGCATCGCGCTGCTCCACGAACACTGACGACCACACCGGACAGGTCACTCGTGTGAAGGGGGACACATTTGGTTGCTATGGTGACGGAGTGTGTCTCACCTGCATCAGCATCAGCAGCTTCAGCATCAGCAGCAGCAGCTTCAGTAGCAGCAGCTTCAGCTTCAGTAATAAGCAGCAGCAGAGTCAGGACGATGCAGCAGCTCCGCAGCAACATGACGACGCAATGATTCACCAAAACCAGCACCGACAGGCTTTAAACCAGAGTCAAGACCACACCCACCGAGGAGAGACCACGCCCACTGATCACCTGACCCTCTGAGGAGAGACCACGCCCCTCTGAGGAGAGACCACGCCCACTGAGCCCCAAAAAGGGTCAGTAAATACATCACGATTCTCGCTCTTCCATCAGAATTCATGTACAAAGACCATTTTTATTCATTTATATGAAGTGAAGTCAGCAGCAGGGGGCGCTCACGTCACATGACCTCAGATAACACTTAAAAACTAAGGTTTGAACCAATGAAATCACTTTATAGAGAGAGTTTATCTTCAGAGGTCAAAGGTCGAGTTTACCCATGACACACACACACACACACACACACACACACACACGATTGCAAAAACAGTGACCAATCATTTAATGACGATGACAATAACTTTATTACAGTCGTCAGTTTGGGTTTTTTAAAGTCAGGTTTTAGTTTTAAAAGTCTGACTTTCTCAGGTTTTAGTAAGTCAAACTTTCTTAGGTTTTAGTAAGTCAGGCTTTCTTAGGTTTTAGTAAGTCAGACTTTCTTAGGTTTTAGTAAGTCAGACTTTCTTAGGTTTTAGTTAGTCAGACTTTCTCAGGTTTTAGTTAGTCAGATTTTCTCAGGTTTTAGTAAGTCAGACTTTCTTAGGTTTTAGTAAGTCAGACTTTCTTAGGTTTTAGTTAGTCAGACTTTCTCAGGTTTTAGTTAGTCAGATTTCCTCAGGTTTTAGTAAGTCAGACTTTCTCAGGTTTTAGTAAGTCAGACTTTCTTAGGTTTTAGTTAGTCAGACTTTCTCAGGTTTTAGTTAGTCAGATTTCCTCAGGTTTTAGTAAGTCAGACTTTCTCAGGTTTTAGTAAGTCAGACTTTCTCAGGTTTTAGTAAGTCAGACTTTCTTAGGTTTTAGTAAGTCAGACTTTCTCAGGTTTTAGTTAGTCAGATTTTCTCAGGTTTTAGTAAGTCAGACTTTATCAGGGTTTTAGTAAGTCAGACTTTCTTAGGTTTTAGTAAGTCAGACTTTCTTAGGTTTTAGTAAGTCAGACTTTCTTAGGTTTTAGTAAGTCAGACTTTATCAGGGTTTTAGTAAGTCAGACTTTCTTAGGTTTTAGTAAGTCAGGCTTTCTTAGGTTTTAGTAAGTCAGACTTTCTTAGGTTTTAGTTAGTCAGACTTTCTCAGGTTTTAGTTAGTCAGATTTTCTCAGGTTTTAGTAAGTCAGACTTTCTTAGGTTTTAGTAAGTCAGACTTTCTTAGGTTTTAGTTAGTCAGACTTTCTCAGGTTTTAGTTAGTCAGATTTCCTCAGGTTTTAGTAAGTCAGACTTTCTCAGGTTTTAGTAAGTCAGACTTTCTTAGGTTTTAGTTAGTCAGACTTTCTCAGGTTTTAGTTAGTCAGATTTCCTCAGGTTTTAGTAAGTCAGACTTTCTCAGGTTTTAGTAAGTCAGACTTTCTCAGGTTTTAGTAAGTCAGACTTTCTTAGGTTTTAGTAAGTCAGACTTTCTCAGGTTTTAGTTAGTCAGATTTTCTCAGGTTTTAGTAAGTCAGACTTTATCAGGGTTTTAGTAAGTCAGACTTTCTTAGGTTTTAGTAAGTCAGACTTTCTTAGGTTTTAGTAAGTCAGACTTTCTTAGGTTTTAGTAAGTCAGACTTTATCAGGGTTTTAGTAAGTCAGACACTCTCAGGTTTTAGTAAGTCGGATTTTCTTAGGTTTTAGTAAGTCAGACTTTATCAGGGTTTTAGTAAGTCAGACTTTTTCCTTGTTTTAGTAAGTCAGACTTTCTAAGGTTTAAGTTAGTCAGACTTTATCGGGTTTTAGTAAGTCAGATTTTCTCAGGTTTTAGTAAGTCAGACTTTATTAGGGTTTTAGTAAGTCAGACTTTCTCAGAGTTTTAGTAAGTCAGACTTTCTCAGGTTTTAGTAAGTCAGACTTTATCAGGGTTTTAGTAAGTCAGATTTTCTCAGGTTTTAGTAAGTCAGACTTTCTCAGGTTTAAGTTAGTCAGACTTTATCAGGGTTTGGTAAGTCAGACTTTATCAGGTTTTAGTAAGTCAGACTTTCTCAGGTTTAAGTAAGTCAGACTTTATCAGGTTTTAGTAAGTCAGACTTTATCAGGTTTAAGTAAGTCAGACTTTATCAGGTTTTAGTAAGTCAGACTTTCTCAGGTTTAAGTAAGTCCGACTTTCTCAGGTTTTAGTAAGTCAGACTTTCTCAGGTTTAAGTAAGTCAGACTTTCTCAGGTTTAAGTAAGTCAGATTTTCTCAGGTGGTCAGGTTGTGCAGTGAAGACTCCGTGGCCATTTTGTTGTAGATCCAGTCCAGGTAGTTTGACACCCGGGTGTAGATGCCGTAGGTTCCCGGGTGAGCGCAGCCTTTGCCCCAGCTGACGATGCCCAGGAGGAAGGTGGTGTTCCTGTAGCGGGTCACCAACGGTCCGCCACCATCGCCCTGGCAGGCGCCCTGGTGACCCGTCCTGTAGCCGGCACACAGCATGTTCCTGCTGATGTTCAGGCCGGTGTGGAGGCGACACTCCTGCAGAGGAACCCTGGGCAGAACCAGACGCTGCAGGAACCGAGCCGGAGGCCCGAACTGGGCCAGGCGACCCCAGCCCGACACCGTGGAGTGACGGACGCTCGCCAGGGTCCGCACGAAGCTGCTGTTGACGGCGGGAAGACAAACGGGGACCACGTGAAGACCGAGCTTCACCGGGCGATGGAGCTTCATCAGAGCCAGGTC
The DNA here is from genome assembly GCF_963457635.1 of Microchirus variegatus. Taxonomy (NCBI): domain Eukaryota; kingdom Metazoa; phylum Chordata; class Actinopteri; order Pleuronectiformes; family Soleidae; genus Microchirus; species Microchirus variegatus. The sequence goes on from NC_139823.1 coordinate 20,244,895, forward strand.
ACTGTCAGAGCTGGACCGGTTATAACCGGGGTGGACCAGGACTTTGACCACACGGCGGCGCTGCTCCGTCTCCTCCTCCTCCTCACGGTCGTGTTCACCTTCACCACAGAAGAAGAAGAAGAAGTCAGAGTGTAAACCTGCTCACTCTGCTGGTCCTCTGCTGCCTCCTGTGGTCACTTTGTGTCACTGAGTGTAGTCTCAGTGAAAAATTTTAAAAGAGTTTGACAAGAATCTGACATCGAGACTCAGAAATGGAGCAGAGGATAATCTGGACTTTGGTGTGAGAGAGTGAGTTTATAACTTTACTTTAGGACCTACGTGATCACGTTACGTAGATAAAGACGTAGATAAATACGTAATCACGTGATGTAGCTATAGCATGAAGCTAGCTCAATGCTAACAGCGTTACCGACGATGACGTGGAACACAGCTGCAGGTTTCCTCCACACACAGTGAGCTGCAGTTAGAACCCAGTGTTCTGAGAGAACGATGGCTCCACAGGTGTAGATGTTCTTCTCCGTCAGCAGAGCCTGAACATCAGCAAACATCACAGCAGCTTCAGAACATCACAGTCATGGTGAAGGTAAACCGAGGGCATTAGGACCTACCTGCCACGGACAGTGACCTTTGGGGCAGATCTTCCCGTTCACGACCCTCGGGGCAAAGTGCAGCTGTGGTTTCCCACAGGCGACCCCTTGTGGACAAACAGAGAAGACACATGATGACGTTAGTGTCCTCAGACGAAGGATGAGGACTCGTGACCTTGTGACCTCCTGACCTTCAGGGACACAGCTGCTGTTGTCCTGGTCCAGTTTGTGTCCTTGAGCACAGAAACAGGTCAGATCAGGAACATCTGTGCAGAAGTGCTCACAGCCTCCGTTTCTATAGCGACAGCCTTTGGGTGAAGATCGCACTGAAACACAGGAGGAGAGGCTTTAACCTCTGACCTCTGACCTCTGACCACCACTGACGACCACACCGGACAGGTCACTCGTGTGAAGGGGGACACATTTGGTTGCTATGGTGACGGAGTGTGTCTCACCTGCATCACCTGCATCACCTGCATCAGCAGCTTCAGCATCATCAGCATCAGCATCAGCAGCAGCAGCAGCAGCTTCAGTAATAAGCAGCAGCAGAGTCAGGACGATGCAGCAGCTCCGCAGCAACATGACGACGCAATGATTCACCAAAACCAGCACCGACAGGCTTTAAACCTGAGTCAAGACCACGCCCCTCTGAGGAGAGACCACGCCCACTGATCACCTGACCCTCTGAGGAGAGACCACGCCCCTCTGAGGAGAGACCACACCCACTGATCACCTGACCCTCTGAGGAGAGACCACGCCCCTCTGAGGAGAGACCACGCCCACTGAGCCCCAAAAAGGGTCAGTAAATACATCACGATTCTCGCTCTTCCATCAGAATTCATGTACAAAGACCATTTTTATTCATTTATATGAAGTGAAGTCAGCAGCAGGGGGCGCTCACGTCACATGACCTCAGATAACACTTAAAAACTAAGGTTTGAACCAATGAAATCACTTTATAGAGAGAGTTTATCTTCAGAGGTCAAAGGTCGAGTTTACCCATGACACACACACACACACACACACACGATTGCAAAAACAGTGACCAATCATTTAATGAAGATGACAATAACTTTATTATAGTCGTCAGTTTGGGTTTTTTAAAGTCAGGTTTTAGTTTTAAAAGTCCGACTTTCTCAGGTTTTAGTAAGTCAGACTTTCTCAGGTTTTAGTAAGTCCGACTTTCTCAGGTTTTAGTAAGTCAGACTTTCTAAGGTTTTAGTAAGTCAGGCTTTCTTAGGTTTTAGTAAGTCAGACTTTTTCCTTGTTTTAGTAAGTTGAACTTTCTCAGGTTTAAGTAAGTCAGACTTTACCAGGGTTTAAGTAAGTCTGACTTTCTCAGGTTTAAGTAAGTCAGACTTTCTATGGTTTTAGTAAGTCAGACTTTCTCCAGTTTAAGTAAGTCAGACTTTCTCAGGTTTAAGTTAGTCAGACTTTCTCAGGTTTAAGTCAGACTTTCTAAGGTTTTAGTAAGTCAGACTTTCTCAGTTTAATAAGTCAGACTTTCTCCAGTTTAAGTAAGTCAGACTTTCTCAGGGTTTTAGTAAGTCAGACTTTCTCAGGTTTAAGTTAGTCAGACTTTCTCAGGTTTAAGTCAGACTTTCTAAGGTTTTAGTAAGTCAGAGTTTCTCAGTTTAATAAGTCAGACTTTCTCAGGGTTTTAGTAAGTCAGACTTTCTCAGGGTTTTAGTAAGTCAGACTTTCTCAGGTGGTCAGGTTGTGCAGTGAAGACTCCGTGGCCGTTTTGTTGTAGATCCAGTCCAGGTAGTTTGACACCCGGGTGTAGATGCCGTAGTTTCCCGGGCGAGCGCAGCCTTTGCCCCAGCTGACGATGCCCAGGAGGAAGGTGGTGTTCCTGTAGAGGGTGACCAACGGTCCGCCGCTGTCGCCTTTACAGGAGTCCTGTAGACCCTCGATGTATCCGGCACAGAACATGTTGTCGGTGAGGACCACGCCGCTCTGCTCCACACACTGCTGCGTACGGATCCTCGGCACCGTCAGGCGCCGCAGGACGGCGGAGGTCGGCCCGTGCTCCGCCCTCCGCCCCCAGCCGCTCACCGTGTGAAGGTTGACCGCCCACAGCTCGCGCTCGGCTAACGCCCGCGTGGGCAGACAGACGGGGACGGCGTACGGCGTGTAGACGATGGGCGTGGCCAAGCGCAGGAGTGCGATGTCGTTATCGGCCGTGGGTTTGACGTAATCCTCGTGTACGATGATCTGAGCGACCTGGACCAACTGCTCCGTTCCCTCGTCCGTCTCGATGTCGTGTTCACCTGAGAGAACCAGCACCAACATACAGTCCCGGTCACTCATCTACAGTGACCACCAGGGGGCGTCGCAGCAGAAGCTCATACCTGCCACCACCTTGAGGAACTGAGGCTCCATGTCCTCCATGCAGTGAGAGGCCGTGAGGATCCATGAAGGTCTGAAGATGACTCCACCACAGAACCCTTTACCTTTGTTCACCAACAGAACCTGAAACACACACCTTTGACCTTTGACCTTTGACCTCTGCTGAGCTCCTCTAACATCCCATAATGCACTGTGGTTACTGTGGTTACTGTGGTTACCGTGGTTACCCTCGTACCTGCCAAGGACATTCACCTTTAGGACACTCTGATCCTCCTACGATACGAGCTCGAGGATCAAGCTTCTGATTTTTAGAGTGAAGGACGGGAACTGAGCCGCACACCAGGGACCCTGAACACAACACAACACAACACAATAACACAACACAACACAACACACAACTCACAACACAACACAATACAACACACAACACAACACAACATACAACACAACACAATATACAACACAACACAACATACAACACAACACAACATACAACACAATATACAACACAACACAACATACAACACAACACAACATACAACACAATATACAACACAACACAATATACAACACAACACAACATACAACACAACACAACATACAACACAACATACAACACAACACAATATACAACACAACATACAACACAACACAACATACAACACAATATACAACACAACAAACACACACACAACACAACACACATATCACAACAACACACAACACAAAAAACACACACACAACACAAAAACACAACACAACACACAAAACAGCACAACACAACACAACTCAACACACAACACAACACACACAACAGCACAACACATAACACAACACATAACACACACTGTAACTTTTGTATCGTTCTAAACTCAGGACGCTGATCTTTAAACTGTTATATTTACAGTATATATATATATATATACATATATATATATATATATATATATATATATATATATATATATATATACATATATATATATATATATATATATATATATATATATATATATATATATATATATATATATATGTATATATAACAGTCAAAATCATGGGATTAGGATTATCAGATTATTCCGTGATGATAGTTTTAACTGTGACCTTGTGCCTCACAGCTCCGCCCATCAGGACCCAGGAAGTAGCCGTCTGCACACGAGCAGTTTAACCTTTGACCTCCGTCGTCTTCATCGCAGAAATGTTCACAGCCTCCGTTCTCCAGCAGACAGGTGGTGGCGACGGCGAGCGCGTCTGTTCACACAAGCAAACGCCCCCTTCAGGTCACTGCAGGAACTTCTCCGGGTAAGTTCATTAACTGCCTTTGCTAACATATGTTATTCTATAAAGCTTTAGTTTTGTTTTGCGTGATTAGCTCACCTAGCTCACAGGTGACGCCGCTGAATTGCGGTAAACAGAAACAAGCATACGAAGAATCCTGGGAGGAGCAGGTGGCGCCGTTCAGACACGGCTGAGACGCACAACTGTTCGGAACTAAAGAAGAAAAACGTTCACGACAAACACGGAAACCACCAGGGCGTTGATTAGCACTTAGCAATTAGCATAAGTTCGTAGCGTGTAAAGAAATTTGCGTCTTACCGTTGTACGTCTTCCAGAACTCGTCCTGAAGGACAAAGAAAAACACGTGATTCTCAGTGACAAACGTTAACGTGAACAGATTAGCGTGTTAGCTGTGTTAGCTCGGACCGTGGACTCGGTGTGTTCGAAGACTTCGCGAGCCTCTTCGTACGAACATCTCTCCTCCACACACTCCCTCTTCAGGTCGCCCATCTGCAGCTCCTCAAGAAACCCAGAGTTATAGCGACGAGTCCGGACGAGGACGTGGTTAGCTAGCTCTGAATCCACAAAGACTGGAGAGACGATCATGTCCTCACAAGATCAATAACTTGGAGTTTGGAGTGCTAACACCTATGCTAACACCTATGCTAACAGATGGCAAGCATGGTCATGTTAGCATGTCAATGCTAGTAGCAGTAGCGGATAAAACGGTAGCTGTTGTGTTAGCGTTTGCTTACCTGACGCCGGCTGACAGACGTGAAGGAGGAAGAAGAAGAGGAGGAAGGAGGTGAAGACAAGTCTGAGACACATGTCTGTCTTTATGTCTTTATGTCTTTATGTCCACACTCTGTCTTTGTCCTCTGAGAGTGTGACGAGCTGCTGCTGCTGTCTCTCATCAATGAGTCCAGAGCAGAGGTCAAACTCTTAAACACACACACACACACACACACACACACACACACACACACACACACACACACACACACACACACTCTTGTACTTGCTGACAAAGTGAGGACCAGCATTTCCACTTTATAAATCAACACAATTACAAATATCTACTTCATGAATCTATATATAGAATCTATCATCTATATAGAACTATTGGTTGCAGTACCATAAAATGTCTGCAGGTGGAGCCCCAGAGCAAAAAGGGCTGGAAAATTTTAAGTTTTTATTTTTAGTCCAAAATTTTACAAAAACTTCATACTATACTATGTCGTCAAAAATGTGATTTTTTTTTTTTTTTTGACAAATTGAGTATAACATGTTATATCAACCTAAGGAAGTGATTTCAATGAAAACAAAGTGAGGACCAACCAAAATGTCCTCACTCCGTAAAAATGACCTCACTTTGTTGGTTAAAAACCCTCACTGGTCCTCAGTATGCTGCAAGTACAAGAACACACACACACACACACACACTCACACATACACACACACACACACATACACACACACACACACACACACAGACACACTCACAATAGACACACCCCACACACACACACTCACACACACACACACACACACACACACACACACACACACACACACACACACACACACACACACACACACAAACTCAAACCTTGTCAAACTTTTATTTTTTTTAAATGTTTAAACAGATTAAAGGGACAGTGTCAGACTGTGTGAGCGCCCCCTGCTGTCACTTTGTAAACCACTCACATCCGTCACTCACTTGTTTTTTGTTCTAATTTAATGCATTGACACAAAGTGTCCACAGGAGGCAGCGCTGGTTCTCTCTGTGGACTTTGGTGCAGCAGAGTGAGTGGTTTACAAAGACCACGATCAGCCTGCAGTCATGTGGTCTGCGATCCAGTCCAGGTAGTTGCTGACTTTGGTGTAGACGCCGTACATGTTGTGGTTAGCGCAGCCTTTGCCCCAGCTGACCACGCCCGTCAGGAACCAGGTCTTCCTGTAGCGGGTCACCAACGGTCCGCCGCTGTCGCCCTCGCAGGCGTCCTGGTGACCCGTCCTGTAGCCGGCACACAGCATGTTCCTGCTGATGTTCAGGCCGGTGTGGAGGCGACACTCCTGCAGAGGAACCCTGGGCAGAACCAGACGCTGCAGGAACCGAGCCGGAGGCCCGAACTGGGCCAGGCGACCCCAGCCCGACACCGTGGAGTGACGGACGCTCGCCAGCGTCCGCACGAAGCTGCTGTTGACGGCGGGAAGACAAACGGGGACCACGTGAAGACCGAGCTTCACCGGGCGATGGAGCTTCATCAGAGCCAGGTCACTGTCAGAGCTGGACCGGTTATAACCGGGGTGGACCAGGACTTTGACCACACGGCGGCGCTGCTCCGTCTTCTCCTCCTCCTCACGGTCATGTTCACCTTCACCACAGAAGAAGAAGAAGAAGTCAGAGTGTAAACCTGCTCACTCTGCTGGTCCTCTGCTGCCTCCTGTGGTCACTTTGTGTCACTGAGTTTAGTCTCAGTGAAAGATTCTAAAAGAGTTTGACAAGAATTTGACATCGAGACTCAGAGATGGAGCAGAGGATCATCTGGACTTTGGTGTGAGAGAGTGAGTTTATAACTTTACACTTTTAACACTGAGACGTGACGTAAAAACGCGATCACGTGACGTAGATAAATACGTAATTACGTGATGTAGCTATAGCATGAAGCTAGCTCAATGCTAACAGTGTTACCGACGATGACGTGGAACACAGCTGCAGGTTTCCTCCACACACAGTGAGCTGCAGTTAGAACCCAGTGTTCTGAGAGAACGATGGCTCCACAGGTGTAGATGTTCTTCTCCGTCAGCAGAGCCTGAACATCAGCAAACATCACAGCAGCTTCAGAACCACAGTCATGGTGAAGGTAAACCGAGGGCATTAGGACCTACCTGCCACGGACAGTGACCTTTGGGGCAGATCTTCCCGTTCACGACCCTCGGGGCAAAGTGCAGCTGTGGTTTCCCACAGGCGACCCCTTGTGGACAAACAGAGAAGACACATGATGACGTTAGTGTCCTCAGACGAAGGATGAGGACTCGTGACCTCGTGACCTTGTGACCTCCTGACCTTCAGGGACACAGCTGCTGTTGTCCTGGTCCAGTTTGTGTCCTTGAGCACAGAAACAGGTCAGATCAGGAACATCTGTGCAGAAGTGCTCACAGCCTCCGTTTCTATAGCGACAGCCTTTGGGTGAAGATCGCACTGAAACACAGGAGGAGAGGCTTTAACCTCTGACCTCTGACCTCTGACCTCACCGCTCCTCACCGCTCCTCACCTTTGTCACAGTTGTAACCGTGGAAACGAGGAGGACACTTGCAGACGTAGGTGTCGATGTGTCGAGTGCAGGTCGCTCCGTTCTTACAGGGAGACGACAGGCAGTGATCCACCGCTGCACACAGGAAGTACAGGTCAGAGGTCAGAGGTCGAGGTCAGAGGTCGTGGTCAGAGGTTGAGGTCATGGGTCAGAGGTCGTGGTCAGAGGTTGAGGTCAGAGGTCAGAGGTCGTACCTGTGTATGTTCTCCAGAACGTCTCCTGAAACCACAGAGAAACAAGTCAACAACACAAACTACAGCTGCTTTAAACACTGGAGGACAAAGATGAGGACGAAGACGAGGACGTGGACGAGGACGTGGACGAGGACATTGACTGACCAGCTGTTGAGGCAGAGTCAGAATCTCTTTTGCTTCCTCGTACGAACATCTCTCTTCCAAACATTCTCGCTCCAGATTTCCTTGCTTCAGTTCCTCAAACAGGAAGTTAGCTCGACGACTGCGCTGCAGGAAGACGCTAGCCTCAGGTCTGCTCACAAACACTCCTGCTTCTACGGCCACTAGAGGGAGCACAAGAGCCGTCGTCTCATTATCGCGTTGTTCCTCCAGCAAAAAAGTCTTTGTTTTGTCAAATGTATCGAGCTCAGTTCAAGCTCCGCCTCCTTCAGGCGTGTCACGGTTCATTGGTCCAAATAACTCAAACTAAAATTAACAAACATTTTTATTAACTAACTGAAACTGAACTGTGTTTTTAAAACTAACTAATATACTACTAACTAAACTAACCACACCAGACAAACGGCCACTAGAGGGAGCACATGAGTAACGGTCACAAAAGTCGTCACATTTTCACTTTATTTATTTATTTTTAAATGTGTTTGCTGGAAAAAGCTGCAGCTCAGTTCAAGCCCCGCCTCTTTTCCCAGGATTCATAGCTGTGTTTTGACATTAGCTAACAGTCAGCTCTGTTGCTAGGCAACGACAGTGGCACCGTCTGCAGGAGGCGGGGCCTGAACCGCGCTAACAGTCGTGCTAAGGCTAAGACAGTGCATAACAGATGTTGAGCTTTAGCATGCTAGCACATGGATGCTGAGGACATTCTGTCTCACACAGACGGACATGAGGACATGAGGACAGACACCGGTCTGAATGAGTAGAAGAAGAAGACGACGACATGGAGGACTGACCTTCAGGAAGCGCAGTGCATGCTGGGAGAGAGGCGATGAGGATCAGTGCGATAAAGAGACGCCGCGTCCGTCCACTGACAGACGCCATGTTTGTTCTGAAGGGTTCAAAGGTCAAAGTCCAGCAGATGTCCTCCAGCGTGTCCACTCTCTCTCTCTCTGGATGTTTACCACAGGAGACGTCACTTTTTGGTTGGAAGTGGGCGGGGCCTATGTGAGGTCAATCCCCTCCACGGACCAATCAGAGACAGGTTTGTCCCAGAGACAGAGACACAGTGAAAGACGGCAGACGTTTGACCTTTCTTTGTACTTCTTTAATCTTTTTAAAGTCAGAATCCGCCCACAGGGGGCGCTGTGTCCTCCACAGAGGAGAGGCTCAACGCTGCCCTCTACAGGTCAACGTCCTGAATCACAACAAAACATCCCATAAATCTGTGAGAGTGAGTTTATGTTTATTAGTTAGTGATGGTGAACTAGTTAGTGATCGTGAACTAGTTAGTGATGGTTCTGGTGTGTGAGGTAGATCAGGCTGCACCTGTCAATCACACAGGTGAGACTTTCACAATAAAATAAAAAGAACAAAAAAAAAACAGACCCATGAGGAGGAGTTTACGATTCGTGTGTCAGTTAGGACACGCCCCCATGTCAGTTAGGACACGCCCACACACACACACTTAAATGTAAACTTTCTTCTGTTTGTAAACATGGAGGTGAAGCTCCGCCCCTCTCCTCCAGGGGGCGTGGCCTCTCCTCACTTCATCTTCTTCAGGATGTCGGGGACGGCGTCCCGAGCGTCCCTCAGCTCGTCCTTCCACCGCTGAGGGACGGCGTCCCCGGTGTAGGCCCCGCCCGCTCCCAGCAGAGCTCCCAGTGCCGCGCCGCGGTTACAGTTCTCACCTGCAGGGGGCGACGAGCGCGATGAAACACAGCCGCGTGAGGTGAAACGTTAGCGTTTAAGAAGAGACGAACCTCCACAGTTGGCGTTGGCGAGGATTCCCGCTGCGACGTCGTCGTGGAACTGGTGAGCGAGATAGAAGAGGCTGCACAGCGCACCTGTCAATCACACAGCGCACACTTTCACAATAAAAGCACTCCATATTCCTGCTGCTTCACGACAAAATAAAAGCTCTGACCTCTGGTGTAGCAGGCCAGACCCAGGTGGTTGACGGCGCTCTGATGCACCTTCAGTCTGTCCTCAGAGGAAACAGGAAGTCTACCACACACAGGAAACAGACTCTTATTGTGAAATGTCTGCAGGAAGCTGCTAAACTCTGTCAGTTTAAGTTTCTCAGACTTTTATTGTGAAAGGTTGTGGTACCTGGCAGCCTTGCGGCTGTAGCTCTGACAGACGTCCCAGACGTCCAGTGTCCTCAGAGCGTCTTCGGCCTGATCGCGCACACTAGCGCCCCCTAGGACGGCGTGCAGCGCTCGGCTGTAGATGGACACGGACTCAGGGACTCTGGGGTGAGGATGAGTCAACTTCACAAACTCCACCGCTGCTCTGACCTGAGGACGGAAGACAGAGGACAGAGGACGGAAGACAGAAGACGGAGGACAGACCAGTCAAAAACCTTGAGGACATGTGAGCGGCGTCTCTGAAAGACAAACTCACCGCCTGCTCCTGATTGGCTGAGGCTGACAGCAGGATGAAGGGGAGGCTCATGGGAAGACAACCGATGGCGTCCAACTGACTGTCAGTAGACGACGAGCTCGTCTTCAGTCTGGAACGTTTCTCTGCAAACGTCAAAACCTGCAGGACACAGAGGACAGAGGACACAGAGGACACAGAGGACAGAGGACACAGAGGACAGAGAGGACAGAGAGGATGAAGCAGGACTTTGACACAGCTGTGATGTGAGGTGCGTTTGATTTACCTGACAGGGTGAGGTTGGTCTGCTGAGCTGCCAATCAGAGAAGAATGATCTGTGGACAGACTCTGCGTATGTGTCTCTGTGGCTGTGGGGCGTGGTCAAGAAGTGGACGTAGTCTGAGAGGACGGCAGCTCGAGCGTCTTCATGAGACACGTCCACGAAGCCTCCGCAGACGAGAGTCCGGGCGACTCTGAGGGCGCAGAGGACGTTCAGGGTGTTCTCACCCGCCTGAAGACCTGAGGACACACACACACACATGAGGACACATGAGGACACACAGACACATGAGGACACACAGACACATGAGGACACACACACACGAGGACACACACACACATGAGGACACACAGACAGACACATGAGGACACAACTCAAGGACCGTCCCTTTAAATCCTCACAGCGTTACCGTGGTGATAGTGGACGGAGCCGCTGGACGACTTCCACAGCTCCAGCTTATCGTGGAGGATGACGTTGCCGACCACAGGAGGGCGCTGTTCTCCCGACGTCCAGGCGGTCCTTCCACTACCAGCTGCTCCGAGAGACAAGAGGACATGTTAGCTAACGCTGACAGGTAAGCTGGGGACACGTCTGGACATGTGGACATACTAGTGTTGGACATGTGGACATACTAGTGTTGGACATGTGGACATACTAGTGTTGGACACGTTATTTGACATGTGGACATACTAGTGTTGGACATGTTATTGGACATGTTGACATACTAGTGTTGGACACGTTATTGGACATGTGGACATACTAGTGTTGGACATGTTATTGGACATGTGGACATACCAGTGTTGGACATGTTATTGGACATGTGGACATACCAGTGTTGGACAGACTGAGGATGCTGGACGGATGTCTCTCTCTGGGGGAGTTGAACCCTGAGATCCAGCCTGTGAAGTCCGTCCTGATGTCCTGGACGTTGTAGTACCAGTGGACAGGCATGGACATGGAGTCTCCTGCAGACATCGTCCACAGAGCTTCAGTCACCGCCCGTCGAACCTGAGACATGTCCTCTGAGGACAGGGACACATGTTTGTGTCTGGGTTAGATTCAGTTTAATGGACGCAGTGACCTCTGATGGCGGAGGAGACGCATTACACTCTCACACATTGATAATAGCTTTTTATTATTCTTATAAATAACAATGATTTTTTTTTTTTTACCTCTTATTCAATAATGTTTAAATAAATATTATTTATCATCTGATCACTCGTTCACCAGAGGTTCATCCACACACACACACACACACACACACACACACACACACTCAAACGTTCATTCATTCATTTGTGTTAAAACATGAATTAAAGTGCTCACCTGTCACTCTTCTTCTCTTCTTAAATCACTCTCTCACTCTTTCGTAAGCTCACGATTATAAAACCACCGGAAGTTGCCGCGAGCTACACCTTCAAACCGGAAACGGCCTTTAAACGTTTCCGGACACGTGATTATGTCACGATAACAGCAGCGTTTTGTTTGTGTCGCGCTGTTATTTGAACTTTAATAACTTATTAACGTATAAAAGTGATATTGTCGGCATTTCGTACGCGGTGCGGCAGTACGGTGGTCGACGGAGGTCCGTTTTTAAATCGCCTTTTCTCTGGGCAGTTGTTTGTAATCTCTCGGCGTTGACTGTCAGGCAGACTCACCGCGACCACTGCACATATAAACACAACACTTTAACGTGTTTGTTGGAAATAATCGTTAACGAAGAAACACAGTTAATCCGTTTATCTTGTTAATCATCGATTAGCTAAACCTGACGACGTTTCATAAACATTCGTGTGTCGTAAAACGCGCCTGTGAGACAAAACCCAGGTCGCGGTTTTGTGTCCGAATAACTACGGCGGTCGGGACTGAACATATCTTTGCGAAACCGTAATGTCGTAAATCACATCACGGACTGTTTTTGAAAATGAGGAGCGACGATCATTAAATCATCGTAAACGTTTTTATTTTTAAAGAATATGTTTTTGAAACTTGTTAAAAATGTGTTTTTTCGGTGTTTTACGTTGCGCGTTAGCCTTGAGCTCCAGTCGTTAGCTGCCCGGAGGAAGCTACATGGTTAGCTGCTACACAGACAGTGGATTAAACTGTGGTTTATATCATGATAAAGTTCACGAAACATTAACGTCTTTACTTCGTTTATTTGCACACGAGCGTGTCCTCGCGCTACACCGCGGTTTTATTAACGTTAACGGTTTAAAAAGAAACCTAACCTGCTGTGTTAGCTTTGTGCTAGCAGGCTAACACTCTGCTCTGATGGAAACAGAAGCGTCAGATTCTCATGATGTCGGTAAGAAGTTTGGGATTAAATTAATCCAGATTACAGTTAATTTACATAATCAGTGAATTACAGCTGAGTTCTTTCTGTGGCTTTAATTATGGGATGTTTAAGGTCTAATGCAAGTAAATGTGTGTTTTAATGTTAGCACTGATCAGACTTTTATAAACCTGGACCTGATGTGGATTATCAGTCATTTTCTGTGTTTTACAGCAGAAACATAAATCTACAGAATACACATTTAATTATGTGTTAATAAAAAAAATGTTGAAATAAGTTTTCCTTTTTCACAGTAAATAAAACCTTTATGTTCATGTCTCGTTGTCGTTGTTGTTGTTGTTGTTGTGGTTGTGTGACTTGTCGTTGTTGTCCTCAGAGCGGGCTCAGAGGTTCTGGGCTCAGCAGAACCTGGATCTGGTCTTCAGCTCCGTGTCTTCGTACCTGGATCATCTGAAGCGAGTCCTGAAGAAGAACACGGCGACAGACAAAGGTTTGACGCTGACTGTATCTCCTGATGATGATGATGATGATGAAGATGATGATGATGATGAAGATGAAGATGACGTGGTTTCTTCCCTCAGAACTGGTCCAGGCCTTGAAGCTGCTCCAGTGTCTGGACCTCTGTCCCTCAGTCCCGGCTCAGGACCAGTCTGTGGTCCAGGTCGTCATCGGTGCAGGTTCGTTCAGGCTTTTATTCTGAAACTCTACAGGAAGTGTGGACAGAGTGTGATGGGTGTTTTTTTTTTTTTGTCTTCCTGCACAGATGAGCTGCTGCAGCCTGACTCCTCCCCCCACAGCCCCTCCCTCCCCCCTGCTGCCTCCCCCACACCTCCCTCTAATGGTCAGAGTGGTGCAGCAGCGCCCCCTGCAGACAGACAGGAGCTGCTGCCTCCGCTGGTCGCCGTCCATCAGCCGCCGCCGCCGCCGCACACGTGCTGCAAGGTACCGCCCCCTGTCTGCTCTGGTGTTCCTAATAAAGTGAGCGTGGTTCCAGCTCATGTTGTTGTTGTTGTTGTCGCTGCAGAGCTGCCTGCCCACTTTACCCAGCATGCCTCAGTCCCTGCCTCCTTTCTGGGGTCAGAACCCTCTGATGGTGCCGCTGCTCTGCGGCTTCATCAGACTGAGCGCCGTGCCGCTGGCGTCGCCCTGTGACGGCGGAGGGGCGGAGCCTACGCTTCCGGAAGACGTGATTTACCGAGCGCCGTGCGGACAGAACCTCTGTAACCATGACGACGTGATGCACTTCCTGTTGGGGACGGAGACGTACGACGTCCTGCAGGTGACCCGTCGCCGGTGACTCTTCTCCTGGAGCTAACGCTAAGCTAACTACAATAAGTGCCATGTTTGCGCCTCCTGCAGGTGGACTTCTTCACCTTTGACCCCACGGTGCAGTTGGACCCGCCCACGCCCGCTGGCCCGCGGCGTCCAGAGCTGGACCTGAGCCGCGGCTTGGAGCCCACGCCCGTGGAGCTGTGCCCGGGCGACGGCGGCGCTCTGCCCGCGGACTTCCGTTACCGTAGAGACCGCTGGCCTCACGGCTGCTTCCTAAGCCGACGCCCCCTGCTGTTCAACGCCTGCTGCGACTGCACCGACGGCTGCACCGACGCACGCCGCTGCGCCTGCATCGCACTGACCACAGGAGGGCGCCACTACGCCCACCACAGACTGACTGAGCCTGTTCCCTCAGGGTGAGTTTGATGTGAATGTTATTGTTATATTGTATTATAATATATTATATCATATCATTATTATTATAAGAGTGGAGCTCCCCCTGGTGGCACTTTGATGTAAATCACCAGGGGCCTCATGTATAAACCGTGCGTACACACAAAAAGACGGCGTACGCTTGCTTTCAGCGTCCACAACACAATCAGTGACAGTAATGAATGATTATATACAGTAACTCAATCAGCTCTATCTGCTTATTCTGTGCTAATGTGTGTGTGTGTAACGTGATGATGACGTGTGACACTGACACATTTATAGATTGTACAGATGATCTATAAATTCAGCTCACATGAATAAGTCATGTGTAAACAAACATGTTACATCAGAAAAACACCCACAGAATCAACTATTAATGCACAGTTTTTTTAAACATTAATATCAGAGCAGGTGACCCTCACATTTAGTTCATTCGTGTTATTCGTGTCTAATTCCAAATAAACAAACAAACAAAAAATATCAATATATTTTTTTCAAATTTATACATCATAAATCGATGTGTCGCTGACTTTCCATCTTTTTATTGTATTTTCCTCCTTCGCTGCCACATTTGTTATTGTTCTTCATGAAGGAGGCGTCAGAGAGTGAGTTTTAGAGTCATTTGTATATTAATGTGTGTGTGGAATAAGTGCGTGTGTGTTACTCATTCACCTGAGCTCAGTTTGATGGGATGTTTAAAGGTCACATAGAGTGGTCCTGTTGCACATATATGTGAGTTATGGAGGTCTACTTACATATATTAACTTGTTTTTATGCTCAAAATCCTCCTAGTTGATGTAAACGAGCCGATAGAAATCTGTCCTTTTCGAAGCGTTTGTCAGTCGAGCTATTTTTAGCCATAAATCTCGCCCGAGAAGACAGAGTGTGTTGTGATTGGCCAGCCAGCGTAGAGCCTTCCTAACTGTGTTGTGATTGGCCAGGTATCTGGAAGTGACGGAATCTATCACGTCAGCTCTCAGAAGCACAGCTCCCCCCTCTGGAGCGGTGGATGCACTGCTCCTCATTATCAAAACATTGTTTTAACAGTGTTTAAAAATAGCTTCTTCACGACTCCCCGCCTCAGTCCCTTTGACGACCTTTGACCTGGAGTCAGACCCAGAGTCAGAAGACACTGTCGCTCGTGAAACACCTCCACAACGGACGTTATTCTTCTTCTGTGGTTCAATGTACGCAACCGGATGTGCCCGGACTAGTGCCCGGAGCAGAACGATCTGCTGTTCAGGAGAATCTCTGTTTACGTAACGTTTACGGGATTTTCAGAGATCTCTCTGAGCCTGAGATTACAATAAAACACAACGTTCTCAGCAGTGACTGAACTGTTTGTTTCGAACCTTCAGGGCTTCATAAACAAGGTAATGACGCAGATACACACTAAAAAAAACAGCCTTAATAGGAACTTCAGGTCTAGTTCAGCTTTAAAGAGAAGGTTTTATAAATCTGAGGATTTCTTTGCGTATGTACTTTTAACATTTTGTGAGTACTTCCTCTTTCAGTATGAAAGCTGTGCACTCTTTTATACATGACACTCCTGGACTGTTTATATTAGTGAGTGTTCAAATCATTAATGTGTGTGTCTCTCTGTGTGTGTCTCTGTGTGTGTGTGTGTGTGTCAGTGTGTATGAGTGTGGTCCGTGGTGCGGTTGCGTCCGCGCTCGTTGTCAGAACCGTTTGGTCCAGCGTGGAATCCGAGTCCGGCTCCAGGTTTTCCAGACAGAGGACCGTGGGTGGGGCGTGCGTTGCCGTGACGACCTGGAGCGCGGCACCTTTGTGTGCATCTACGCAGGTGAGGGCGGGGCCTATGACCAGGTCAGAGCGTCGCATTGACGATGTCACGTGTGATTGACAGCTGTGATGTTCAGGTGTGATCCTGCAGCGCCGCCCAGCGCCCGCTGAGCCCCCGCCTCCCAAACTGGTGCGTTGCGACCTGCCGTCCGACGACGAGGTGGAGGTCGTCACCGAGTGGCTGGCTCCGCCCATCCTGGAGGCCCGGAGCAACCTGGTGGAGACCCCGCCCCCCAAGTCTCCGCCCACCTCACCCCCCCTGCACGTCCCTGTGATCCAGAGACCGAGCGACGCCACGGCGCAGGTCAGAGACCGGGGTCACCACGGGGTCACCACGGGGTCACCACGGGGTCACCACGGGGTCACCACGGGGTCACATGATCACGTCAGCGTTCCTTCATCCTTAATCAAACACGTTTTCTCTCCTCAGGCTCAGGCGCCGTCGCTGGGACCTCCTGAACCGGCGCCACCTTCAGGTAACGCACTTAAAGACGCTTAAAGATTGTCACTCAGTGTCAGAACGTCACACTTTTCTTTTACTACAATGGTATTTTCCTAACAAGATGGCGTCCGGTCAGGTGACCAGTCGGAGGTGAACGGAGCGCAGACTCAGGATCAGCTGAGTCTGAAGCGAGCGGCGGCGGTGGAGGACGTTTACTTCCTGGACGCCAGCAGAGAAGGAAACGTCAGCCGCTTCTTCAACGTGAGTCGTGATGACATCGTCCTGTTAGCATGTGTTAGCGCGCGTTAGCATGTGTTGACTTTCTTTGTGTCTCCATGACAACAGCACAGCTGTCAATCAAACCTCTTCATCCAGAACGTCTTCATCGACTCCCATGACCCCGCCTTCCCCGTCCTCGCCTTCTTCACCAACAGGTGTGTGTGTGTGTGTGTGTGTGTGTGTGTGTGTGTGTGTGTGTGTGTGTGCGTGTGTGCGTCTGTGTGTGTGTGTGTTGTTGACCACGTGTGTGTTTCCTGTGTGCAGCGTGGTGAAGGCCGGCTCTGAGTTAACGTGGAACTACTGTGACGACACGTTAACGGCGTCCCTGCACAAACAGGAAGTGGCGTGTCTGTGCGGCAGTGACGGTTGCCGCGGCGGTTTCATCGTGGAGGGCGACCTGTGTGACGTGTGCGAGGTCAAAGGTCACGGAGCCACTGATTAAACCAGGTGCAGAAATCCTCTGCTGTAATTAAACTCTGCTGCTCTTTTTCTAAATAAAATCACTTTTTCTATGAATAAAAAAAATCAATCAGACTCTTATTTTGAAAGGTTAATTTCAGTGGTGGTGTTGTGGTTTTATTCCATTCATTGTTTTTTGTTTGGGCAGAAGATGGCAAGTATCGTGAAGACTTTTACTTTGAAAACCTGTATGTAAAGTAGCCCAAGAGGACTTCCTGTTGGGAAAACGACTGTTTGCATTGCTGTAAATGCCGCTTCTATTTTGAAATTAAGATTATGTTATGTTAGAACAGAAGCTTCCTGTTGGACAAATTATTCAGTTCATATTGCTTTTGTTTTGAAATGTTGCACAAAATAACTTCCTGTTGAGATTTCCTCAACATTTCAATTCAGCTTTTGTTTTGAAATTCCTACGCGATGTGGCGAAGAAAGCACTTCCTGTTGGGGGTCGTCACGGCTTTTATTTTTGAAGTTAGTGCCGGAAGTGTTGTCTGCTTTTATTTTTGAAGTTTCAGACCGGAAGAGGTGGGTTGTTTATATCGCGTCTCTCCCGGTTGTTCTCACCGAGTGTTGATGTTCTTCTGAGGCCGATCATGAGCGCAGCTGTGCGGCCTGTGTGTGCTCTGTTCCTCGGCCTCCTCTGGGCCTTCACCTCCTCCTCCTCCTCCTCCTCCTCCTCCTCCTCCTCCTCCTCGGTGTTTCCGCGGCTCCGGATCCCGCCTCACGAGCAGGTGGCCCGGGTCGCGCGCTTCATCGCGCACCAGTGTGACTGGGCCTCCATGGCCACTATCTCCAGCCACCAGCAGGTGGCGGGTCAGCCGTTCTCGAACGCCTTCTCTGTGAGTGACGGTCCGCTGGGCTCCAGCACCGGGGTTCCGTTCATGTACCTGACCCGGATGGAGGTGTCTGTGCAGGACCTGGAGGTAGAACTGACCCGAGTCACTGAACCATGAAGTCTGATGGACTTTGTTTCATTGTGATTTTAAATAATCTGCTGGATTAACTTGAAAATCCCGTTCAGTTGTTTTATTCTGAAGTGCCACTAGGGGGCCTCGTGATTTAGACTTTATAATATTATTGTTTAAGTTTCATCGTTACTTTTCTTCGTTTTATTAGAAGTTTTTCTAAGTTTATTTGTTCAGTAACTAAGTGTTTGATGTTAATCAGAGACATGAGTGACAGTTAGTGAACAGCTGCTGTTAACTGATAACACTCACTGTGTGTGTGTGTGTGTGTGTGTGTGTGTGTGTGTGTGTGCACAAACTGCTGAGTCACTGTGTGTGTGTGTGTGCGCACAAACTGCTGAGTCACTGTGTGTGTGTGTGTGCACAAACTGCTGAGTCACTGTGTGTGTGTGTGTGTGTGTGCACAAACTGCTGAGTCACTGTGTGTGTGTGTGTGCACAAACTGCTGAGTCACTGTGTGTGTGTGTGTGTGTGTTTGTGTGCACAAACTTCTGAGTCACTGTGTGTGTGTGTGTGCACAAACTGCTGAGTCATCAGGAGGACGTGCTCTTACGTAAACAGTTTTACAGTTATTTTTGAAAAGGGAAATAAAACTGTGTGTGTGTGTGTGTGTGTCTCTGTGCTGCCCCCTGCAGGTGAACCCCTCAGCGTCTCTGTCCATGTCTCTTGCTCAGACAGATTATTGTCGTCAGCACAGTTTTGATCCTCAGAGTCCTCTCTGTGCTCGACTCATCCTGTCTGGATCTGTCATGCAGGTACACACACACACACACACACACACACACACACACACAGGTGTAGGCTGAGCAGTCACATGACCTCACTTCCTCTTCCTGTTGTGGTGCAGGTGAAGGGGGACGAGGAGGATTTTGCTAAGAAGTCTCTGTTCAGTCGACATCCAGAGATGATGAACTGGCCCAAAGATCACGACTGGTTCTTCTCTAAGTTCAACATCACACAGGTACGACCGCCATCTTTGTTAGCATCTTTGTTTACGATCATTGTTACGATCTTTGTTACGATCATTGTTAAGATCTTTGTGACCATCTTTGTTAGTATCTTTGTTATGATCTATGTTACGATCATTATTACGATCATTGTTACGATCTTTGTTACGATCATTATTACGATCTATGTTACGGTCATTATTAAGATTTTTGTTTACGATCATTGTTACGATCATTGTTACAATCTTTGTTTACGATCATTGTTTACGATCATTATTACGATCTTTGTTACGATCATTATTACGAACTTTGTTACGATCATTATTACAATCTTTGTTACGATCATTATTACGATCTTTGTTACGATCATTGTTACGATCATTATTACAAACTTTGTTACGATCATTATTACAATCTCTGTTACGATCATTATTACGATCTTTGTTACGATCATTATTACGATCTACGTTACGATCATTATTACAATCTATGTTACGATCTTTGTTTACGATCTTTGTGACGATCATTATTATTATCTTTGTTACGATCATTATTGCGATCTTTGTTTACGATCATTATTACGATCTTTTTTACGATCATTATTACGAACTTTGTTACGATCATTATTACAATCTTTGTTACGATCATTATTACGATCTTTGTTACGATCATTGTTACGATCATTATTACAAACTTTGTTACGATCATTATTACAATCTCTGTTACGATCATTATTACGATCTTTGTTACGATCATTATTACGATCATTATTACAATCTATGTTACGATCTTTGTTTACGATCTTTGTGACGATCATTATTATTATCTTTGTTACGATCATTATTGCGATCTTTGTTTACGATCATTATTACGATCTTTGTTACGATCATTATTACGAACTTTGTTACGATCATTATTACAATCTTTGTTACGATCATTATTACGATCTTTGTTACGATCATTGTTACGATCATTATTACAAACTTTGTTACGATCATTATTACAATCTCTGTTACGATCATTATTACGATCTTTGTTACGATCATTATTACAATCTTTGTTACGATCATTATTACGATCTTTGTTACGATCTTTGTTACGATCATTATTACAATCTTTGTTACGATCATTGTTATGATCTTTGTTACGATCTATGTTACGATCATTATTACGATCTATGTTACGATCATTATTATTATCTTTGTTACGATCATTATTGCGATCTTTGTTAAGATTATTACTACGATCTTTGTTACGATCATTCTTGATAACTTTGTTACGATCATTACTACAATCTTCGTTGCGATTATTGTTACGATCATTGTTACGATCTTTGTTATTTTTCCAAAAATGACGATGATTTTAACGATGATTTTGACAACGCTGTCAGAGCCGGTGATGACATCATCTCAGATTAACTCCTCCCCCTGTGTTTCAGGTGTGGGTGTTGGATTATTTCGGCGGAGTAAAGATGGTAACTCCAGACCAATATTTCCAGGCGTCGCCGTACAGGAAGTAGCTGTGACGTCACAGACGCTGTTTCCTGTCGTGAACTCTTCAGTTTAAAATCAATCAAAGTTTGTTTTAAACAAAATGAAAATGAGAAAATCATCAGAATTTAAGATTGTTTCAGTGAGATTATAACAGATTAGATCAGATTATAAATGTGTGAGTGTTTATGTGTGGAGTGTTATTTGGTGTGCAGTTTGAGTTTGACCACAGAGGGCGCTGTTTCTTCTTTATTTAAAAAAAGTGTTAACATTTGCACTTAATCTAGAAAAGTTTGTGTTTCATGAAGAGAAACAAACACAGATTAACAACATCCCATAATTTCAACCTTTTCAGATGAAGCCAGTTTTGCTCTTTGAGCTGAAATATTGATCCAGTGTTTGATTTGTATCAATAAAGTTTTTGTATCCAAAAACATTTGTTGTTTTTCTGTCAGGTTTTTTAAAAAATCACTAAAATTAATTAAAATATAATATATATTTATAAATATTATCTTATATATATATATAATTAAATTAAAATCACTATATTAAAAAATAAACTGCTGTGTCAAGGTTTTAGCGAATGTTATGTAGCTAGCATTAGCATGAGTTTCCAGAGAAAAACATGTTCAAGTTAAACTGTGTGTGTGTGTGTGTGTTCTTGTACTTGCAGCATACTGAGGACCAGTGAGGGTTTTTAACCAACAAAGTGAGGCCTTTTTTACAAAGTGAGGACATTTTGTCTGGTCCTCACTTTGTTTTCATTCAAATCACTTCCTCATGTTATAAACATGTTATACTCTGTTTTTAACACAGATCCTCAATTTGGTACAAAAACCTGTTTTTCAGCCCTGGTGTTTCACACACTTTTTCCTCTGGGGCTCCACCTGCAGACATGTTATGGTACTGCACCCAGTAGTTCTTTGTAGATGTCATTCATGAAGTAGATATTTGTAATTGTGTTGATTTATAAAGTGGAAATGTTGGTCCTCACTTTGTCAGCAAGTACAAGAATGTGTGTGTGTGTGTGTGTTCTTGTACTTGCGCCATACTGAGGACCAGTGAGGGTTTTTAACCAAAGTGAGGACATTTTTACGGAGTGAGGACATTTTGGTCGGTCCTCTCTTTGTTTTCATTGAAACCACTTCCTTAGGTTGTTATAACATGATATACTCTGTCCAAAAAAAAAATAATTAAATTTGGGTTATCCAATTTTTTTTCAAATTTTGGACCAAAAATTTTGCATCAATTTTTTTGTCAATTTTTTTTTCAAATTTTGGACCAAACATTTTGGGTCCAATTTTTTTTCCAAATTTTGGACCAAAAATTTTGCATCAATTTTTTTTTCAAATTTTGGACCAAAAATTTTGGGTCAATTTTTTTTTTCAAATTTTGGACCAAAAATTTTGCATCAATTTTTTTTTCAAATTTTGGACCAAACATTTTGGGTCAAATTTTATATATAAGTAGATATTTGTAATTGTGTTGATTTATAAAGTGGAAATGCTGGTCCTCACTTTGTCAGCTCTTTTACCCGGTCCTCAGTATGCCGCAAGTACAAGAATGTGTGTGTGTGTGTGTGTGTGTGTGTGTGTGTGTGTGTGTGTGTGTGTGTGTGTGTTAGACACCTGTCACATCAGACAGCATCATCTCACCACTTCCTGTTCCACTGTGTGTGTGTGTGTGTGTGTGTGTGTGTGTGTGTGTGTCACAGACAAAGAGGTGATCTTCAGACTAGGACGTGTCCTCCTGCTCCTCAGTGTGTTCAGCTGCAGGTCAGACTCATTAACTCACTAACTCACTAACTCACTCACTCATTAACTCACTAACTCACTCACTAACTCACTAACTCATGTTTTAATCTGTATTTGTGGATAAAGTAACTCATTGTTTCACTTCCTTTGATCGTCATCGACTCAAACTTTACGTTCAACATCAAATTTACATAAAGTTCTTTATTTATTATTATTTTAAGACAAAACCGTTTACTTTTGCTTCAAACATCAAATTAAATAAAAGCGTGTTTTTTTTGGGTAAAAAACGTCGGTGAGAAGACGGAGGTGAAGAGTGTCGGCCATGTTGCTCTTTGTTCATCCTTTCATCCACAAACAGGAAGTGAGTTGTGATTAAAACGTTGTGGTTCATGAACCTCGACGGCTCGGTCATTAGCACAGTGGCTAATGTCCGTTAGCATCAGTAGAATAAAGTTTTGTTTTTAAGACGTGTCAAAGTTTCCTTCACTCTGTGTGAACAACAGGAAGTGTGTGTGTGGTTTCTCTGAGCGCCGTCTTCCTCACATCGTCATGTGACTGAAGCAGCGCTAACCATAGATGCTAACCATAGACGCTAACCATAGATGCTAACCATAGACGCTAACCATAGATGCTAACCATAGATGCTAACGCTCACCTGCTCATCGTTAAACACAGCGGTCATTTTGAGTCAGTGGTCTTTGGTGCAGAGAGAGTGAGTGACATCATGAAAACTAATAAAAGCTGTTGTGACCTTTGACCTTTGACCTCCACAGATCCCATCATGCATCTGTACGACCCCGTCCTCTGTTACGTTCTGGACGGTGTCCTCGGTTTGTACGGACTCTTCATCACCGGCCTCTTCATCAAAGAGAGGGTCAGTCACTCTGAATACTCTGGATATGTGTGTACTGTGTGTATACGCTGTACATATATATATATACACAGTACAGTACATATATATATATATATACATATACATATGTTTCAGGAGGTTTTTTTGACTTTTCTGATCAATCATCACATTTTTCTTGTAGTTCTTCAAAACCAAAGTGAAGTCAGGAGACGACGCCATCTACACTGTGAGTACATCATCATCATCATCATCATCATCATCATCACATGATCATCACATACACGATGACATCATCATCACATAATCATCATCATCACATGTGTGTAGAATGACATCATCATCATCATCATCTTCATGTTAAACTCTTTCAGGACCTGAAAACAGCGACTGAAGGAGGATATGATGAACTGAAGAGAGACTCAGAGAGAGGACGAGTGAGTGTCTGTCCTTAATCTGTCCATAATCCTTAATCTGTCCTTTATCCTTAATCTGTCCTTAATCTGTCCATAATCCTTAATCTGTCCATAATCCTTAATCTGTCCTTAATCTGTCCTTAATCTGTCCTTTATCCTTAATCTGTCCTTAATCTGTCCTTTATCCTTAATCTGTCCTTTATCCTTAATCTGTCCTTAATCTGTCCTTTATCCTTAATCTGTCCTTAATCCTTAATCTGTCCTTTATCTGTCCCTAATCTGTCCTTTATCCTTAATCTGTCCCTAATCTGTCCTTTATCCTTAATCTGTCCATAATCTGTCCATAATCTGTCCTTCATCTGTCCTTTATCATTAATCTGTCCTTTATCTGTCCCTAATCTGTCCTTTATCTGTCCTTGATCTGTCCATAATCCTTAATCTGTCCTTAATCTGTCCTTAATCTGTCCATAATCTGTCATTTATCCTTAATCTGTCCTTAATCTGTCCTTAATCTGTCCATAATCTGTCCTTAATCTGTCCTTTATCCTTAATCTGTCCTTTATCCTTAATATGTCCCTAATCTGTCCTTTATCCTTAATCTGTCCTTTATCCTTAATATGTCCCTAATCTGTCCTTTATCCTTTATCTGTCCATAATCTGTCCTTTATCCTTAATCTGTCCCTAATCTGTCCTTTATCCTTAATCTGTCCTTTATCCTTAATCTGTCCCTAATCTGTCCTTTATCCTTAATCTGTCCTTTATCCTTAATCTGTCCCTAATCTGTCCTTTATCCTTAATCTGTCCTTTATCCTTAATCTGTCCCTAATCTGTCCTTTATCCTTAATCTGTCCTTTATCCTTAATCTGTCCTTTATCCTTAATCTGTCCTTTATCCTTTATCTGTTCCTAATCTGTCCTTTATCTTGTTCCGATGGGTTGTTGTGTTCTGTTGTGTAGTTGTGTTGTGTTCTAATGTGTTGTGTTGTTGTGTTGTTGTGTTGTGACAGAACCACTGGACCAACAACGACGATGACCCGTACACTGTAACAAACATCACAGTCTCATTATTATTGTTGTTCTTTTTTAAAGGGACATTACGCTGATTTGTGTGCTTTTATTTTGAAACGTGCAGGGCTTGAACAGACGCACAGAGGGAGAATATAAGGAACTTCCTGTCAAACGAGAGGTTCTAATGTTTCTAACCTTTATAATCTTTAGTTCATTTGTTTCATAAAAATGTTTTTAAATCCTTTTATTGTTTGTTTGTTTGTTTTTTGTTTTTTCAGCGCCAGAGAAAAAACGAGCAGGTTTACCAGGTGATCAATACATTTACTCATCACTTTACTCATCCACTGATTGATTGATTGATTGATTGATTGATTGATTGATTGATTGATTGATTGATTGTCCTCCAGGGTCTGAGCTCAGCCACCAGAGACACCTACGACTCTCTCCAGATGCAGCCACTTCCTGCTCGTTAGCTCCGCCTCCACGCCAGGATCCTCCGTCGCCTCACTTCCTGTTTGTGGAGCAATGATTGGCTGAAGTTGTTGTTATAGATTAGTGATTAGATGACACACGTGATGTGCAGTGTTTATACATTTTATACGTTTTATACGCTTTAGACATGTAACGTGATGTTTTCCTGAGAATTTAATGTGAACATATAGATTTGTTTTTGACGTCATTTAGAGGCTAACGTTTGATAAATCCCACAAAATATCTGTAGAATGATGTCATTTATGTGTTGATGATGTCAATGAAGCCAGTGAAACGACTTTAACATCATTACTGTGCTGCTGCGATTATTGTGTGAATAAATCAATCAATAAATACATAAATAAATAGGAAACGTTAACATTTCTGCTTTTTTTGTTCATTTACCGTGAAAACCAAACACAACGGAAGTAATACATCGCTGAGAGTTTTATTTTGAAAATAGTGAGCGGAAGCAGAATGTCAAGAGACTTATTTGGTGTTAGCATTTATGCTATGAGGCTAACGGACCCGCTGCGTCTGTGCCGTGTGTTACGATGGCAGCACAACATAAACATTAGCTCTCGTGCTAAACCGGACCGCGTCATTAATTTGACCGATAATAATTATTCAGTTTAACGTTCGACTAAACCTTAAATCGCCAGTTAGCCAACGGTTGCTCGTTAGCCTCGTTAGCCTCGTTAGCCAACAACAACAACAACAACAGCTGAAGCTCTGCGTCTGTCGCTACGGTCTGACCCGGGTTAGACCCGCACAGTTTCGCCTTTAAACCGAACTGTAAAATCAGCTGAGATGGAAACAAACGCGCCGAAGAGACGAGACAATAAAAAATCACTGCGTGTCAAAGTGATTAGTCTCGGAAACGCGGAGGTTGGGAAGGTAAGACACGTCTGTGTGTGACCGAACACTGTGATGGAACCTGGGGCTGCAGCTCAGCGACGATACTGACATTTGCCGCAATAACGTCATATAAAAACGTTTAAAAATGTGTCTGAATCATCATTTTAACAAATAATGACAAAGGTGAAGACTCATGAATGTGTTAACTGACAGGATTTACTGCGTTTGTTCTGACACTGAACCCTGTTTACAAACCCACCATTTTAAAGCGGCTTTGCTAGAAACACGTCATTTTTGACAGAAAACAGGATCATATTCTATTTATTTAGAAACATAGTCACCTTCTGATAACATCGGCATATTTAACCTGCTTAAATGTTAGCTGTCAGGATTTACTGCGTTTGTTCTGGTGCAACATCATTTTAAAGCGGGTTTGCTGCTGATCGCACGTCATTTTTATTTATTCTTTTTATTTAGAGAAACAGTCGCTGTCTGATAGTTTCGATTTCTGTTGAGATGAGACAGTTTTATATGATATGTGTGTTCATACAGCAGCGCTCATGAATGTGAAATAACGTGAATACTTGATGAATAAAGGCAGATTATTTAAACGTGACATTGTTTCCTGCACAGAGCTGCATCATCAAACGTTACTGTGAGAAGAGGTTTGTGCCCAAGTATCTGGCAACCATCGGGATCGACTATGGAGTCACCAAGTAAGATCATCACCATGGTAACACACATGATTGACGTGTGTGTTGTGACGTCACTGTGTGTGTGTGTGTGTGTGTGTGTGTGTGTGTGTGTGTGTGTGTGTGTGTGTGTGTGTGTGTGTGTGTGTGTGTGTGTGTGTGTGTGTGTGTGTGTGTCCACAGAGTTCAGGTCCGTGACAGAGAAATCAAAGTGAACATCTTCGACATGGCAGGACATCCTTTCTTCTACGAAGTGAGTCGTCATTTTGACTGAAGTTACCATGGAAACGTGAAAAAAGTCACTCACTCTCCCACACCAAAGTCACTCACTCTCCCACACCAAAGTCACTCACTCACTCTCCCACACCAAAGTCACTCACTCTCTCACACCAAAGTCACTCACTCTCCCGCACCGAAGTCACTCACTCTCCCGCACCAAAGTCACTCACTCTCCCACACCAAAGTCACTCACTCTCTCGCACCGAAGTCACTCACTCTCCCACACCAAAGTCACTCACTCTCCCGCACCAAAGTCACTCACTCTCTCGCACCAAAGTCACTCTCTCTCCCACACCAAAGTCACTCACTCACTCTCCCACACCAAAGTCACTCACTCACTCTCCCACACCAAAGTCACTCACTCACTCTCCCACACCAAAGTCACTCACTCTCTCACACCGAAGTCACTCACTCTCCCACACCAAAGTCACTCACTCTCCCGCACCAAAGTCACTCACTCTCTCACACCAAAGTCACTCTCTCTCCCACACCAAAGTCACTCACTCCCACACCAAAGTCACTCACTCTCTCACACCAAAGTCACTCACTCTCCCACACCAAAGTCACTCACTCTCCCGCACCAAAGTCACTCACTCTCTCACACCAAAGTCACCCACTCTCCCACACCAAAGTCACTCACTCTCCCACACCAAAGTCACTCACTCTCCCACACCAAAGTCACTCACTCTCCCACACCAAAGTCACTCACTCTCCCACACCAAAGTCACTCACTCTCCCACACCAAAGTCACCCACTCTCCCACACCAAAGTCACTCACTCTCCATCACTAACTTCAGACAAGTTATTTTGTCATATTCAGCTTATGAAATCCTGTGTTCAGATTTACTGCAGTGACACAAAGTGACCACACGAGGCAGCAGAGGAGCTAAAATCACTGGTTTTCTCTGTGGACTTTGGTGTGTGAGAGTAAAGTGTGTGTGTGATGTGTTTCAGGTGCGTAATGAGTTCTATAAAGACAGTCAGGGTGTGTTGCTGGTGTACGACGTTGGCCTCAGAGAGAGCTTTGATGCTCTGGACAGCTGGTTGGGAGAGATGAAACAGGAAATGGGCTCTCAGGCTAACATGGACAGCATCGTGTTCATCGTCTGCGCTAACAAGGTCTTTGTCTTTGTCCAGGTCTTTAGTGTTGGTGTTGTGAGAAATGTGATGATGAAACACTGTGTGTGTGTGTGCGCGCACAGGTCGACCTGACCAAGAGACGGGTGGTGGACGAGGGGGAGGGTCGTCTGTGGGCGGAGTCAAGAGGATTTCACTACTTTGAGACGTCGGCTCAGAGCGGTGAGGGAATCAACGAGATGTTCCAGGTTAGATTCTGTCACTGTTGCTATCATCGTGTTAGCACCATGCTATCACCATGATATTTATATATACGTGTGTGTGTGTGTGTGCAGGCGTTCTTCTCCTCCATCACAGACATGTGTGAAAATGGCGGGAAGCGTCCGGTGTCAGAGGTCAGCGCCGGCTTCACCAAAGAACAGGCCGACACCATTCGACGCATCCGCAACAGCAAGGACTCATGGGATATGTTGGGTGTGAAACCAGGCGCCACACGGTGAGTGAACGGCAAAACAATGCCCCGCCCCCTGTGTGTTGTATGTCTAACTTTGGCTCCGCCCCTGTGTGTTGTATGTCTAACGTTAGCTCCGCCCCTGTGTGTCATGTGTCTAACGTTAGCTCCGCCCCTGTGTGTCATGTGTCTAACGTTGGCTCCGCCCCTGTGTCATGTGTCTAACGTTAGCTCCGCCCCTGTGTCATGGGTCTAACGTTGGCTCCGCCCCTGTGTCATGCGTCTACCGTTGGCTCCGCCCCTGTGTCATGGGTCTAACGTTGGCTCCGCCCCTGTGTCATGGGTCTAACGTTGGCTCCGCCCCTGTGTGTCATGTGTCTAACATTGGCTCCGCCCCTGTGTCATGTGTCTAACGTTAGCTCCGCCCCTGTGTGTCATGTGTCTAACATTGGCTCCGCCCCTGTGTCATGTGTCTAACTTTGGCTCCGCCCCTGTGTCATGTGTCTAACGTTAGCTCCGCCCCTGTGTCATGGGTCTAACGTTGGCTCCGCCCCTGTGTCATGCGTCTACCGTTGGCTCCGCCCCTGTGTCATGGGTCTAACGTTGGCTCCGCCCCTGTGTCATGGGTCTAACGTTGGCTCCGCCCCTGTGTGTCATGTGTCTAACGTTGGCTCCGCCCCTGTGTCATGTGTCTAACGTTAGCTCCGCCCCTGTGTGTCATGTGTCTAACATTGGCTCCGCCCCTGTGTCATGTGTCTAACTTTGGCTCCGCCCCTGTGTCATGGGTCTAACGTTGGCTCCGCCCCTGTGTGTCATGTGTCTAACATTGGCTCCGCCCCTGTGTCATGTGTCTAACATTGGCTCCGCCCCTGTGTCATGTGTCTAACTTTGGCTCCGCCCCTGTGTGTCATGTGTCTAACATTGGCTCCGCCCCTGTGTCATGTGTCTAACTTTGGCTCCGCCCCTGTGTCATGTGTCTAACTTTGGCTCCGCCCCTGTGTCATGGGTCTAACGTTGGCTCCGCCCCTGTGTCATGCGTCTACCGTTGGCTCCGCCCCTGTGTCATGGGTCTAACGTTGGCTCCGCCCCTGTGTCATGGGTCTAACGTTGGCTCCGCCCCTGTGTGTCATGTGTCTAACATTGGCTCCGCCCCTGTGTCATGTGTCTAACTTTGGCTCCGCCCCTGTGTCATGTGTCTAACGTTGGCTCCGCCCCTGTGTCGTGTCTAACGTTAGCTCCGCCCCTGTGTGTCATGTGTCTAACATTGGCTCCGCCCCTGTGTCATGTGTCTAACTTTGGCTCCGCCCCTGTGTCATGGGTCTAACGTTAGCTCCGCCCCTGTGTCATGTGTCTAACATGAGCTCCGCCCCTGTGTCATGTGTCTAATGTTAGCTCCGCCCCTGTGTGTCATGTGTCTAACGTTAGCTCCGCCCCTGTGTCATGTGTCTAACATGAGCTCCGTCCCTGTGTCATGTGTCTAATGTTAGCTCCGCCCCTGTGTCATGTGTCTAACGTTGGCTCCGCCCCTGTGTCATGTGTCTAACGTTAGCTCCGCCCCTGTCTCCTGCAGAGAGGAAGTGAATAAAGCCTATCGTAAACTGGCCGTTCTTCTTCATCCTGATAAATGTGTGGCTCCAGGCAGTGAAGACGCTTTCAAGGCCGTGGTGAACGCACGCACATCACTGCTGAAGAACATCAAATAACACACACACACACACACACACACACACACACACACACACACACACACACACACACACACACACTTCACTGCTGAAGAACATCAAATAACACACACACACACACATATGTTGTCATGGAGACGTGGACTCGACAGCTGCATGAACACTGTTCACACACACACATACACATGTGTGTGTGTGTGTGGGTCTAACGTGATATATGATACGTACATATATATATTTATATTTATTTGGATTGTGCCATGTTTGATCGTCAATGTGTCGTCAACGTATTTACTGAAGTCTGCACTGATGAACGAGTGAGTGAACAAACGAACGAGCGAGCGAACGAGTGAGTGAAAGAGCGAATGAACGAGCGAGTGAACGAACGATCGATTGAACGAATGAGCGAGTGAACGAGCGAGCGAACGAACGAGCGATTGAACGAATGAGCGAGTGAACGAACGAATGTGCGAGTGAACGACCGAACGAGTGAGTGAACGAACAAACGAGGGAGTGAGTGAACGAGTTCAAAAGCCAAAATCGAACATGAACTTTTGTTAAATTAATGAAGTGTGTATCTGTGTCTGTGTGTCTGTTTGTGTGTGTGTGTGTCTGTTTGTGCATGTGTGTGTCTGTGTGTGTGTGTGTGTGTCTGTGTGCATGTGTGTCTGTTTGTGCGTGCGTGTGTGTGTGTGTGTGTGTGTAAGTGTCTGTGTGCGTGTGTCTCTGCGTGTGTGTGTCTGTGTGAGTGTGTGTCTGTTTGTGCGTGCGCGTGTGTGTGTGTGTGTAGTGAATCATCTACACTCAGGTTTAATATAAATGAACTTGTTTTTAAAGAGGGTCAAAGGTCAAAGGTTATTTTCCTGCCAGAGAGGTGTGGCAGCAGGAGCCAATCATTGTCAGCTGTTTACTGTAGGGGGCGGGGCTACATTAGTGTTGGTCACACAGTGATCATGTGACCACGTCTGAGTTCAAAGGTCATCGTTTCATATTTTCTTACTTTTATACGTTTGAGTTATTTTAAAAATACATAAAGATTAAAGAAAGATTAGAGTTTAGATTAGACAGGAAATGAAAAGGTTTATTTATGTGTTCATCGACATGTGACTGTGTGTGTGTGTGTGTGTGTGTGTGTGTGAGACAGTGTGTGTGTGAGACAGTGTGTGTGTGTGTGTGACTCTGTGAGACAGTGTGTGTGTGTGTGACTCTGTGAGACAGTGTGTGTGTGTGTGACTCTGTGAGACAGTGTGTGTGAGTGTTAAGTGCATGTTTAAATTGACTGTTTTTCAAATTAAAAGCATCATCTCTCTGACTCCAGCGTGGGCTCTTATTTTGAAAAGCGTGGACTTTACTGTAAACGATTTAAAAAAGATATGAAATATGTTCTTAATGAATGATGTTTGGAACTGAGCCCAATCCCATCATGCACCTGGACACTGGACGTTAATCTGAGCAGAGAAATCCTTGTTGGGATTAAAGATCTGTGCTCGTCTTCATCATGAAGGTGAATCAGACGTTAACACTGTGACCTTTGACCTTTTGTTTTCTCAGGTCAACAAAGGGATTAAAACGTAGAACGTTCACGGTTCTGTGACCAACGAGGATAATCTGTGAAGAATTAACAGGAATGTTCATGTGAGTGAGACGCAGAGAACACACACACACATCAACACAGAGAACACACACACACACATCAACACAGAGAACACACACACACATCAACACAGAGAACACACACACACATCAACGCAGAGAACACACACACACATCAACACAGAGAACACACACACACATCAACGCAGAGAACACACACACACATCAACGCAGAGAACACACACACACATCAACACAGAGAACACACACATCAACACGCTGTAGACGCTGTGGCAGAAGCATCCACCAGGGGGCGCTAAAGATCAACACATACTCACGTGTTAGGTGGATGGTCTGTGAGGCGTCTTCATCCCTGCGCTGTGTCACGTTTAAGTAAATACAATTTAAAGAATTAAACCACTTTTTACAGGTTAGAACAGTTAGCCTAGCGTAGCCTAGCGTAGTGACTCAAACCTTTAATCCTAACTTAATCCCAGAGTGAGCGACTGAAGTTGAAGTCGATCGCAGCAAAGATTTACGAGGAGTTTGTTTTTGTCCTGAAAAACTGAACATTTTTATTCATGTACACGTGTTTACATTGATGACTGGAACTGGTCTGAACTGGTCTGAACTGGTCTGAACCAGTTTAAAGTGGTTCAGGCTCAGAGAAGAAGCTCATTGGTCGTCACCGTGGTGGACATCCTCACCAGGCTCCTCCTCCTCTCTCTGCTAACATGGCTGCCAGGCTGGAGGGGCGTGGCCTGTGATTGGCCACTTGGCCTGTGATTGGCTGCTCGTCCTGTCACTCGTCTGCACTCTGGCTCTGATCAGGAGGGAGGTGATGATGTCACCGCAGTGACTGAGGTATGCTGGGAAACGTAGTCTCAGGGTTACATTAGCTTTGTCGTGTCCTTGTGTCTCAGGGTGAGTGGGCGTGTCCTTGTGTCTCAGGGTGAGTGGGCGTGTCCTTGTGTCTCAGGGTGAGTGGGCGTGTCCCTGGCGCCCCCTGCTGGTCCGTCTTCTCTCTCTTCTCCACCTTAATGCCCCGCCCACTCCTCTGGTCCATCATCACCGGGGGCAACAACATCCACCTGCTGATGGATCTGCTGTCACCATGGTAACCACCTGGTCCTCACAAAGGTCATGTGTGTGTGTGTGTGTGTGTGTCTGTGTGTGTGTATCTCTGTG
The DNA here is from genome assembly GCF_963457635.1 of Microchirus variegatus. NCBI lineage: Eukaryota > Metazoa > Chordata > Actinopteri > Pleuronectiformes > Soleidae > Microchirus > Microchirus variegatus. The sequence continues at coordinate 20,278,144 of NC_139823.1, forward strand.
TGTGTGTCTCTGTGTGTGTGTGTGGGTGTCTGTGTGTGTGTCTCTGTGTGTGTGTGTGGGTGTCTGTGTGTGTGTGTCTCTGTGTGTGTGTCTGTGTGTGTCTCTGTGTGTGTGTGTCTCTGTGCGTGTGTGTCTGTGTGTGTGTCTGTGTGTGTCTGTGTGTGTGTGTGTGTG
>NC_139823.1:20285817-20300817 GCF_963457635.1 Microchirus variegatus
TGATCATGTGACCTGTGATCGTGTGATCATGTGATCATGTGATCATGTGACCTGTGATCATGTGATCATGTGACCTGTGATCATGTGATCATGTGATCATGTGACCTGTGATCATGTGATCATGTGATCATGTGACCTGTGATCGTGTGATCATGTGATCATGTGACCTGTGATCGTGTGATCGTGTGACCTGTGATCATGTGATCATGTGATCACGTGATCATGTGACCTGTGATCGTGTGATCATGTGATCACGTGATCATGTGACCTGTGATCATGTGATCATGTGATCATGTGACCTGTGATCATGTGATCATGTGATCATGTGACCTGTGATCATGTGATCATGTGATCATGTGATCATGTGATCATGTGTTGTTGTCGTGTCCTCAGGCTGTTGGTGGAAACATCATGACGGCCAGTCCCATATCAGACCTGAACCCTGTTTTCATGGCGACAGGCTGCAAACTCACCCTGATGGACAAAGGTAAGAGCTTCTAAACAGCGCCCTCTAGTGTCCACTTTTATACAGACTTGATTTACGTGTGTGTGTGTGTGTGTGTGTGTGTTAGACGGCAGTCGTGTGGTTCGAATGGACGACGGTTTCTTCACTGGTTACAGGAGGACTGTTCTGAGACCACAAGAGGTCCTGGTCTCTATAGAGATCCCGTACAGTCAGAAGGTAAACCATCACCGTGGCAACCTCTACTGGTGTGTGTAACCTAGCAACCACTGTGTGTAACCTAGCAACCACTGTGTGTAACCTAGCAACCACTGTGTGTAACCTAGCAACCACTGTGTGTAACCTAGCAACCACGATGACTATGTCTTTTCCCGCCTCAGACTCAGTTCGTCTCGGCCTTCAAACAGTCGCCTCGCCGCGAGGACGACATCAGCATCGTTACCGCGGCGATGAGCGTCACCTTCACTCCGGGAACCAACGTGGTCCAGGACCTGAGGCTGAGCTACGGCGGCATGGCGGCGACCACGGTGCTCGCCAAGAGGACCATGAACACACTGCTGGGAAGGTAACACACACACACACACATCTGGCTGCGACTTTCCTAGGGCTAATGCTAAGCTAAGTTTACGTCTCTGATGTCATGCAGACGTTGGGAGGAGGAGCTTCTGCAGGAGGCCTGCTCCTCATTGGCTGAGGAGATGACCCTTGAGCCCTCGGTGCCTGGTGGCATGGTGACCTACAGACGAACTCTGACCCTGAGTCTGTTCTACAAGTTCTACCTGACGGTTCTGCAGAAGCTCAGAGAGCAGGTGAGTTCATCTGAGGTCTAATCTCAGGTCTAATCTGAAGTCTAGTCTCAGGGCTAATCTGGATTACCCTCATCCTTCTGTGTGTGTGTGTGTGTGTGTGTCAGGATGTGAGTGTGGACCAGGTTCCCTCAGATTGTCTGAGTGCCACTCACGTTTACCGCCCACAGACGCCCTCTAGTGTTCAGATCTACCAGGTACGTCAGCTCTGGACACGCCCACATTCAAAGACACTTTACGTACAAATGTCACTGTGTTCACTGTAATTCTGACGTTGTCCTCCAGGCGGTGCCAGAGGGGCAGAGCGGGGACGACGTGGTGGGTCGTCCCATGATGCACCTGGCCGCCATGAAGCAGGCGACAGGTGAGGCGGTTTACTGCGACGATCTGCCGATGTACGAGAACGAGCTTTACCTGTCGCTAATCACCAGCAGCAAAGCTAACGCTAACATCACGTAAGAACTTTACGTCAGTAACACACTGTTCACCTGCACAACCACACCTGTGTGTGTGTGTCTCTCACCTGTGTGTGTTGTGTGTCTCACCTGTGTGTGTGTGTGTGTCTCACCTGTGTGTGTGTGTGTCTCACCTGTGTGTGTGTGTGTGTGTGTCTCACCTGTGTGTGTGTGTGTGTGTGTGTGTGTGTGTCTCACCTGTGTGTTGTGTGTCTCACCTGTGTGTTGTGTGTCTCTCCTGTGTGTGTCTCACCTGTGTGTGTGTGTGTGTGTGTCTCACCTGTGTGTGTGTGTGTCTCACCTGTATGTGTGTGTGTGTGTGTGTCTCACCTGTGTGTGTGTGTCTCACCTGTGTGTGTGTGTGTGTCTCACCTGTGTGTGTGTGTCTCACCTGTGTGTGTGTGTGTGTGTGTGTGTGTGTGTCTCACCTGTGTGTGTGTGTGTTTCAGGTCCATAGATCCCTCCTCAGCGTTGTGTTTACCTGGTGTTGTGTGTTGTGTGTTTGCTGACGATGTTCCGGGGTCAAACATCACCGGAGCGATCGAGAGCGATGAGAGCGTCTTCGCTGAGCGTCAGGTGTCGTCTCGTTGTCTTTATCCACCAATCAGAAGATGTCAGTGTTAGGTTCAGGTGATTGACTCCGCCCCCCCCCCCCCCTCTCCAGGTGACATGTGTGGGTCACATCATCGGTGCTGTGGTCGCAGACACACAACTTCACGCACAAAGAGCCTCCAAAGCCGTGAAGATCCAGTATGAAGAGCTGGAACCCATCGTTAGCATCCAGGAGGCTATCGCTGCTCAGTCCTTCTATCAGCCAATCAGAACCCTCCAGAGGGGAGACCTGGAGGCGGGGTTTAAACAGGCAGATCACATCCTGGAGGGTACGACTGTCCGTCTGAGACACTGACCAATCACAGCCGATCACATGTTGATGTCTGATGGTTTGATTGACAGGTGAGATCCACCTCGGAGGTCAAGAACATTTCTACCTGGAGACAAACGTGACTCTGGCCATTCCCCGAGGAGAAGACGGTGAGATGGAGCTGTTTGTCTCCACGCAGGCTGCTAATAAAACACAGGTAAGGCTAATGCTAAGGAAACGCTCTGCTAATGCTACGGTCACCCAGCGGTGGCGCTAGAGCGGTGACGATCAAGTGTCCTCTGTCCGTCAGACCCTGGTGGCGAAGGCTCTGGGCGTCCCCGCTAACAGGGTGGTTGTCCGGGTGAAGAGGATGGGCGGAGGCTTCGGGGGGAAGGAGAGCAGAACCACCATCTTGTCCTGCGCGGTTGCCGTGGCAGCAAATAAGTACGTCTGTCAATCACTTGTGTGTTTCACACCAAGACAAAGTGTCTTCAGAGACGTTCTGACGTGTTGTGTGTGTTCAGGCTGAAGAGGCCGGTCAGGTGTATGCTGGACAGAGACGAGGACATGCTCATCACCGGAGGACGACACCCCTTCTACGGGAAATACAAGGTAGGGCGGCGCCCCCTCCTGGAGAGGACAGGAACAGTCTTTGGTTGGACGAGGTCTCGAGTGTTTGTCCTCTCACGTGTCTCCAGGTCGGGTTCCTGGACAGTGGGAAGGTCGTGGCTCTGGACGTGTCGTACTACAGTAACGCCGGGAACTCCAGGGATCTGTCTCTGTCGGTGAGCGTGGGTTTTTGTTTGTTTCCCGATCACAGCGTACGCAGATGAAATGCTGACGTTGTCCTTTGTGCTTCCAGGTCATGGATCGCGCTCTGTTCCACATGGAGAACTCGTACAGCGTGGCCAACGTCCGAGGCCGAGGGTTCCTGTGCCGCACCAACCTGCCGTCCAACACGGCCTTCAGAGGCTTCGGTGGACCTCAGGGCATGATGGTCGCCGAGAGCTGGATGAGCGACGTGGCTCTGACTCTGGGGAAATCAGCTCAGGAGGTTTGTGGAAAATCAGCAAACCATCGTGAAACGTTCAGAAGAACGAGCTCATCCTGACTTTCAAAGATGTTTCCCTGAAGGTGCGTCGGTTGAACCTGTACGTAGAAGGTGAGTCGACGCCGTACAACCAGATCGTGGAGAATGTGACCGTGGAACGCTGCTGGGATGAGTGTCTGTCACGGTCTGGATACGACCAACGCAGAGCTGCTGTAGACCTCTACAACAGGTAAGACCTGAAGGTTCTGAAGGTTCTGGACGTTCAACAACACTAATAACTTTTGTCTCCTCGTCTCGTCTCAGACTGAACCGATGGACCAAACGAGGTCTTGCCATCATTCCCACAAAGTTCGGTATCAGCTTCACGACTGCTTTTCTCAACCAGGTCAGAACAGACAGAACTAAACGATACTTGAAAGGTTTCCATGAATTCAGGGTTTTGGATCATTCCAGATTGTGTTGTTCTTCAGGCCGGAGCTCTGGTCCACATCTACACAGATGGTTCAGTCCTGTTGACTCATGGTGGGACAGAGATGGGCCAAGGCCTCCACACCAAGATGGTCCAGGTCAGAACTCATCTTCTCATCTTTTTGCTGCCAATTCATCTCCCATAGTTTTCAAATGATCACTGATGTGGTTTTGGGTCCAGGTTGCGAGCAGAGTTCTGGGAATCCCTTTTTCAAAGATCCACATCTCAGAAACCAGCACTAACACCGTCCCCAACACCAGCCCCACCGCGGCCTCCGCCTCCTCTGACCTCAACGGTGCTGCTGTGAAGAACGCCTGCGAGGTCCTCCTGAAGCGCCTGCAGCCGTACAAGACCCAGAACCCCAAAGCATCATGGGAGGCGTGGGTGAGCAGCAGCACCAAGAACCTTTCTACTGTTTTTCTCAGAAAAACAAATGACATCAACGTTGTTTCTGTGCAGGTGAAAGCGGCGTACCTGGACCGGGTCAACCTGAGTGCAAACGGGTTCTACAGGTGAGTCCAGTCAATCCTAATCCTAATCTGAACCTGAACCTGAACCTGAACCTAAGCCTTTAGTCTGGATTCTGTTTGCTCTCAGGACTCCAGACCTCGGTTACGACTTTCAGTCAAACTCAGGCCGAGCGTTTCACTACTTCACTTACGGAGTTGCGTGTTCAGAGGTGGAGATCGACTGCCTCACCGGCACTCACAAGGTCTGCACCAACAACGTTCTTCCACAGGGGGGCAGTGTTAGCTCCACCGCTGTTTACACTTCCTGTTTGTTTATGACAGAACCTGAGCAGCACCATCGTGATGGACGTCGGTCACAGCCTCAACCCAGCGATAGACATCGGACAGGTGAGTGGAGCGGGTCAAAGGTCACGTTGAGTTGGTTCAGGTGAAGACGTCCTGGTGTCTCTGCAGGTGGAGGGGGCCTTCATACAGGGTCTGGGTCTCTTCACCCTGGAGCAGCTTCACTACTCACCTCGTGGTGTTCTCCTGACTCGAGGTCCAGGTTCTTATAAGATCCCGGCCTTCGGGGACATTCCAACCCACCTGACCGTCTCTCTGCTGCGGGACGCACCAAACCACAAGGCCATCTTTGCCTCCAAGGTCAGACCTTAGACCTTAGACCTGAGACCTCAGACCTGAGACCTTAGACCTGAGACCTTAGACCTGAGACCTTTAGACCTCAGACCCTCAGACCTTAGACCTGAGACCTTTAGACCTCAGACCGTAGACCCTCAGACCTGAGACCTGAGACCTGAGACCTGAGACCTTAGACCTCAGACCTTAGACCTCAGACCTCAGACCTGAGACCTGAGACCTGAGACCTGAGACCTTAGACCTTTAGACCTTAGACTTTAGACCTCAGACCTTTAGACCTTTAGACCTTAGACCTTTAGACCTCAGACCTCAGACCTTAGACCCTTAGACCTTAGACTTTAGACCTCAGACCTAAGACTTTTAGACTTTAGACTTTAGACTTTAGACCTTAGACGCTTAGACGCTTAGACCTTAGACGCTTAGACCTTAGACCTTAGACCTTAGACCTTAGACCCTTAGACCTTTAGACCTTAGACCCTTAGACCTTAGACCAGGGGTCTGCAACCTTTAGGATGAAAAGAGCCATTTTTGTCGTCTCTCCACCCAAAAATTCATTTGGAGCCGCAAAAAAACCCACAAGATGAAGATAATAACACATATAAAGGTTTTTATACAGACAAACTATATACAATAGTAATTGTCTCTTTCATTTATGACATTTAAGAACTACAACATGTTCAGTTTATATCCAACCTCTAGACCCCGTAGACCTGGTTCTTCCATTGTTTCATTGTTTGTGGCAAATTAAAGAAATTAAAATGAACCCACTTTGAAATAAATGAAGCAAATATTTGGATTGTATGTTGTTCGTGCTCAAGAAAAACGGTATGTGGATCCAAAGATGGACAGGACACATCCAAACGTACTGAATATTGCATTTTACGTCGACATTGGATGTTGCACAAGATATTAAAACACTTTTATTTGTCGCCTTGATCTCTAAAGCTACAAGGAGCCACTGCAGAGTGGCTGAAGAGCCACATGTGGCTCTAGAGCCGCAGGTTGCAGACCCCTGCCTTAGACCCCTGCCTTAGACCCTTAGACCTTTAGACCTCAGACCTTTAGACCTTAGACCTCAGACCTTTAGACCTTAGACCGTTACACCTCAGACCATTAGACCTTTAGACCTTAGACCTTTAGACCTTTAGACCTTAAGACCTTAGACCCTTAGACCCTTAGACCTTTAGACCTTAGACCTCAGACCTTTAGACCTTAGACCGTTACACCTCAGACCATTAGACCTTAGACCTTTAGACCTTAGACCTTTAGACCTTAAGACCTTAAGACCTTAGACCCTTAGACCCTTAGACCTTTAGACCCTTAAATCCTTCGACCACTTCACGTTCACTTTTCTGAAGAAACAACTTCATCTAACATTCTCTATTCCAGGCGGTGGGCGAGCCGCCACTTTTCTTAGCTTCATCGGTTTTCTACGCCATCAAAGACGCCATCACAGCTGCCCGGGCGGAGTCAGGTATGAGTGGACCGTTCAGGCTGGACAGCCCCGCCTCCTCCGAGAGGATCCGCAACGCCTGCAGCGACCACTTCACCAAACTGGTATGAAAAACCCAGCTGAACACAAACAGGGGGCGGGGCCTGTAATCTGTAATCTGTAAAATAGCCACCAGGGGGCAGGGACAATGACCTATTATATATTTTATAACCAGCTACACAGAGGGTCAGACACCAGGGGGCGTGGTCTATGTTCTGTACTGACACCAGGGGGCGTGGCCTATGTTCTGTACTGACACCAGGGGGCGTGGTCTATGTTGTGTACTGACACCAGGGGGCGTGTCTGTTGTGTTCTCAGTGTTCAGCGCCTGCAGAACCCGGGTCCTTCACACCGTGGTCTGTGCAAGTGTAGGTCGATCGCCCAGAGAGAGAGAGAGAGAGAGCACTGATGATCAAAGGAACGACGCTCATCTTCATCACTTCCTGTTTGTGACGAAGAAGAGTTTTATTATAATTATTGTAAATGTTTAAACATTTGAAATAAAAGATTTGAACTGAGATCAGTTTACTGTGATGATGATGATGATGGTGATGATGATGATGAAGATGATGATGATGATGATGATGATGATGATGATGATGAAGATGATGATGATGATGATGATGATGATGATGATGATGATGATGAAAATGATGATGATATAGATGAAGATGATGATGATGATGATGGTGATGGTGATGGTGATGATGATGATGAAGATGATGATGATGATGAAGATGATGATGATATAGATGAAGATGATGATGATGATGATGGTGATGGTGATGGTGATGATGATGATGAAGATGATGATGATGATGAAGATGATGATGAAGATGATGATGATGATGATATAGATGAAGATGATGAAGATGATGATGGTGATGGTGATGGTGATGGTGATGATGATGATGAAGATGATGATGATGATGAAGATGATGATGATGATGATGAAGATGATGATGATGATGATATAGATGAAGATGATGATGATGATGATGGTGATGGTGATGATGATGATGATGATGAAGATGATGATGATGATGAAGATGATGATGATGATGATGAAGATGATGATGATGATGATATAGATGAAGATGATGAAGATGATGATGATGTCACAGTAGTGTCCCCCTCTTGATGCTCCTCTTCACACTAACCTGAGACTCAGATCTTCACAGTCTTGTGTCAGTTTTGTCTCCATGACGACGACTGAACTGTCCTTCAGAGGACGAGTGTGACGTCCACAGACCAGAGGACACTGAGGACCAGAGTGTGGAGTCTCTCTGTGGTTGAGGACCAGGACTTAGACTGTAGACGTGGCTGAGGACCAGGACCAGGACCAGGACTTAGACTGTAGACTGTAGACGTGGCTGAGGACCAGGACCAGGACCAGGACTTAGACTGTAGACTGTAGACGGGGTTGAGGACCAGGACCAGGACTATGGCTCACAGACGTATGGAGACCAAACCTGTGATGTTCTGTGTGAAGACTCTGCTCCTGTTTTACTCCTTTATTTTCTGGGTAAGAAACTGAAACTTTATTTAAATTTAAACTTTATTTAAATTTAAACTTTATTTATTTTAGTTTGATGTTTTTATTTTGTTTATATTGATGTTTGTTTTTAAATCTTTCTTTTCTTTCTCTGTCGTTTTCTTCTCGTCTCAACTTCACTTTGTCACTGAGACGAGAACTCATTACAGTCATGTGATGCTGAACACACACACACACACACACACACACACACACACTCACACACACACACACAACACACACACACACACTCACACACACACACACAACACACACACACAGACACACACACACAGACACGCACACACACACACACACAGACACGCACACACACACACACACACAGACACACACACACACACACACACACACACACACACACACACACACACACACACACACACACACAGACACACACAGACTGAGCTGTGATTGGCTGACCTGTGGCTCCTCCCCCTCAGGTGACAGGTGTGCTTCTGTTGGTGGTGGGTCTGTGGTGGAGGTTCATGTTGGCTCCGTACATGTTGTTGCTCTCTAGCGCCCCCTCTAACGCTCCGTACGTGCTCAGTGGCACTGGTGCTGCTGTGGTTCTGTTCGGGCTGTTCGGCTGCTTTGCCGCCTGCAGGGGGCGCCCATGGATGCTGAGGCTGGTGTGTGAAGGCTTTCTGTTCCTTTAATACTGTGTTAGTGTTAGTGATGACCTCTGACCTCTGACCTCTGACCTCAGTACGCTGCTGCTCTGTGTCTCGTCTTCATGACTGAACTCATCGCTGGAATCTCAGGATTCATCTTTCGTCACGAGGTTTGTACGAAGAAAAGGTTACGAAAAAAATAATATTATTATATATTAAAAATATTAACATACACGTTAATGAAGTGTGTGTGTGTGTGTGTGTGTGTGTATGTGTGTCTCTGTGTGTGTGTGTCTGTGTGTGTGTGTGTGTCTCTCTCTCTCTCTCTCTCTGTGTGTGTGTGTGTGTGTGTGTGTGTGTGTGTGTGTGTGTGTGTGTGTGTGTGTGTGTGTGTGTGTGTGTGTGTGTGTGTGTGTGTGTGTGTGTGTGTGTGTGTGTGTGTGTGTGTGTGTGTGTGTGTCTCTCTCTGTGTGTGTGTGTGTGTGTGTGTGTGTGTGTGCAGATCAAAGGAACCTTCCTCACCACCTTCACTGACGCCGTCATAAACTACGATGGTCGTGATGATCTCAGTTTGTCTGTGGACGGAGTTCAGCGTCGAGTCAGTGTCTGTTCATTAGTGTGTGTGTAACTGTGTGTGTCTGTGTGTGTACATGATCACATTACTCATCACTCTGTGTGTGTGTGTGTGTGTGTGTGTGTGTGTGTGTGTGTGTAGCTGCACTGCTGTGGTGTGTATAACTACACTTCCTGGTTCAGGAGTGTGTATTTTCACGCCTCAGGGATTCCATCGAGCTGCTGCATCACTTTGTCTGACTGTACAGGAAGTGACCTGAGGAACACAAGTGTGGTCGCACACAAGGTCTACACACAGGTGAGACACACACACACAAGGTCTACACACAGGTGAGACACACACACACAAGGTCTACACACAGGTGAGACACACACACACACAAGGTCTACACACAGGTGAGACACACACACACAAGGTCTACACACAGGTGAGACACACACACACACACAAGGTCTACACACAGGTGACACACACACACACAAGGTCTACACACAGGTGACACACACACACACACAGTGAAAGTTGTAATTCTCAGACAAAATTGTGCCATAAATAGTTTTTATGAATGAATGAATGTATTCATGTTCAGGGCTGTTATGATTGAATGAATTCATGTTCAGGGCTGTTATGATTGAATGTATTCATGTTCAGGGCTGTTATGATTGAATGTATTCATGTTCAGGGCTGTTATGATTGAATGTATTCATGTTCAGGGCTGTTATGATTGAATGTATTCATGTTCAGGGCTGTTATGATTGAATGTATTCATGTTCAGGGCTGTTATGATTTAATGTATTCATGTTCAGGGCTGTTATGATTGAATGTATTCATGTTCAGGGCTGTTATGATTTAATGTATTCATGTTCAGGGCTGTTATGATTGAATGTATTCATGTTCAGGGCTGTTATGAACTGGTGACGTCGTTCATAGAGACAAACGTGGGAATCATCGCAGGAATCACCTTTGGAGTCGCTTTCTCTCAGGTGACGTCATGTGACTGTTTCTCACCTGTCTCACATGTCTCACATGTCTCACATGTCTCTCATGTCTCGCATGTCTCACCTGTCTCACATGTCTCTCATGTCTCACCTGTCTCACATGTCTCTCACCTGTCTCTCTCTCACCTGTCTCACAGCTGCTGGGCGTGTCCCTGGCGTGTTGTCTGTCTCGTCTCATCACGTCTCACACATATGAAATGGTGTAAAAGGTAAAAATCTTTTCTCGTGCTTTTCTTCGTCGTCTTTGTGGTTTTTTCTCTCACGTCTTTTTTCCTCTCACCACCAGGGGGCGCTGATCCAGACCACGTGCTGTGTGTTCCTGTTGTTTTTGATGTGTTACCATGACAACAGCTGCAGTCACTGACCTGATACAATAAAACAAAGTGAGAAGGAGGCGTGGTCTGTGATTTCATTGTCAAATCAAACTTTATTTATAAACCACTTTAAAATAAAAGAGAACAAAAATAAAAACAATAAAAACAATAAAAACTCATAAAATAAAATAAACAAGAAGAATGTCTTTTATCAAAGCTTTTTAACGTCACCAGTGACGTCACAGACGGTCTGTGGCTATGATTGGCTGTCTGGAGGTTTGGCCCCGCCCCCTCTGCTTGTTGCTGCGGACACAAACATCATCGTCTCCCGGAGAACTTCCGTGTTTAACGGCGGAGGAACGGAGCTCCGCAGCGGACACGAGGTGACTCTACCGCGGCCTCCGAGCACCGGAGCAGGGCGGAGAACCGAGAGGAGACCGAGAGGAGACCGAGAGGAGACCGAGAGGAGACCGAGAGGAGACCGAGAGACCGAGAGGAGACCGAGAGACCGAGAGGAGACCGAGAGGAGACCGAGAGACCGGGGGCAGAGACCGTGAAAGCCTCCGGGTTGAAGCCGGAGAACCGCTGCTGCAAGCGGCTTAAACCCTGAACGGCTGCTTCCATAATCGGACACCGTAAGTAGACTCGTCTTTGTTGATGTCAATCAAAGGTTTTTGTTTGTGTTTAGTTTTCATCTAAAATCAACAAACAAACAAAGCTCTCGTGTTTGTTTATTCAAGAACAAACAAACAAACACGTTTTCATGCAGATTTAACGCGTTGTGTCCGATAATGGAACGATGCTTCAGACGAATTAACGGAAACTAACGCCTCGTTAGCATTTAGCTTTAGCAGCTACTGCTGTCACAGCGAGATGCTAACAGCAAGTACCGTGTGTGTGTGTGTGTGTGTGTGTGTGTGTGTCTGTATGTGCGCGTCTGTCTGTGCGTGTGCGTGTGCGTGTGTGTGTGTGTGTGTATTACTGGTGTTGTGAGGACCTCTAACCCTCAGCCTCATGATGAGAACTCGTCCTCTCTAGATTTTAAGGTGAACATGTTTGAAGGTTAGAGTCAGATTAGGATTAGGATTAGGTTAAGGTTAGAGGTTAAGTCTCCAGGAAATGAATGTAAGTCAATGTAATGTGTGTGTGTGTGTGTGTGTGTGAGAGAGAGCGAGCATTAGCATTGTGTTGCTAACAGCTAACTATGCTCTTGTTGCAGCTCCGTGGTCAAACCCTCGGTGCAGGGACACCTGGTGAGTCGTCTGCTCCAGACTGGGATCAGGACCCGGTTAAGACCCGGTTAAGACCCTGTCCTAGCATCATAATCCCCCAAAGAGCATTAGCGCTCTAAGTCTGAGCCGAGGTTAGCTTAGCGCAGCCGCGATGCAGATCCTGGACTCGTACGAGCAGAAGAACTCGCTCCTCAACACCATGAACCGCTTCATCGGCGCCGTCAACAACATGGACCAGACGGTGATGGTTCCCAGTCTGCTGCGGGACGTCCCGCTGGACCACCGCGCCGCCGCCGCCGCCCCGCTGGACCACCGCGGCGACGTCAGCGCGGCGAGGACCGCTAGCGCCGCCGCAGCGTACTTGGACCAGGACATGTACAGTTCGTACGTTCTGCTCAAGTCCATACGCAACGACATCGAGTGGGGCGTGGTCCCGGGTGAGGGGCGGGGCAGGGACAGTGTGGGCGTGGTCCCGGGTGAGGGGCGGGGCATGGACAGTGTGGGCGTGGCGGCAGCCGCGGAGGACGAAGACCTGGAGAAGCAGTTTCACGTCCACCTGCAGGGACTCCACGCGGTTCTGTCCAAACTGACGCGGAAAGCTAACACGCTAACGACCCGCTACAAGGAGGAGATCGGCTGTGGGAACTGATGATGTCACCGTGGTTACGCAAGGTCAAAGGTCAAGGGTCAAAAATACTGTTTAGTGAAAGTTTTTTCTTTATTTTGTAAACGTTGAACCAAAGAGAAACAGGAAACAGGAAGTGAAGACAGGAAGTTTCATCACTTCATCATCAGCTGGTTTTCAGAGGACAGTCATTGTCCTCACTTCCTGCTGTCAATGCAAATCTATGCAAACCCGAGTCTTTTCAAAGTAAAAGCCCCTGAATTCAAATGTTTCTGATTGAAAATGTTTTTATTTATTTTTCTTTCAGTAACGTGTTTATTGATCCAGATCAGATTAATCAATCACAGTCATTGTGTGTGTGTGTGGTGCTTTCACCTGCAGGTGGCAGTAAAGACCTCGCAGAATAATTAACAACAAACTCCATACAGAGCGCCCCCTTGTGGTGTTTGACACTTAAAATAATGACGGAGGACACGTTTGTTCCAGGGCTCAGCCTTTTGTGTGTGTGTGTGTATGTGTGTGTGCGTGCTTCCCTCTGGTGGTGACTGTGTGTCACTACAGCTCTGCTCATTCACCAGTAAAAAAAACTGTAAAAAATGTAACGACAAAAACAAAAGAATAAAAACAAAGATGTAGAAAAAACCCACTGAGCTGTTTGTTTAAACCCCGCCCCCCTCAGAGGCTCCGCCCCATCACCTGTCTGTCCCGTCTCTTTCTCCACACCATCTGAAGGGGGCGGGGCCTGTTTCTGTCTGTGCTACAGTGACACTGAAGACCCCGCCCACCACGCTGCAAACCCTCCTGAAGGTGGAGCAGCTCAGTGGGAGACACCTGGTAGAAGGACAGCGCCCCCTGTGGACAGTTAAGTACACGCCCACTCTGTGACACCTGAGCCGAGCTGATGGGTGTGTGAGTGTTGTTGTGGTAGACGTAGAAATGGCCGTCAGAGCAGATGTTACCACCTCACTGTAGCTCACAGACACGTAGACCTTATCACCGCTTCACCTCCCAGAACCAGCAGCCAATCAGAGCGTCTCTGCAGATCAGCTGAGGTCAGTGGTCAAACCTGTCGTGATGGTCAGGATACGACTGATCCTCGTCCACACGAGTCACCGTCAGTTTGATCTGTGGGTGAACCATGTTTCTAACGATGTTTCTAACGATGTTTCCAACGATGTTTCTAACGATGTTTCTAACGATGTTTCTGTTCACGCTGATCACACACGAATCTGATGAAGACAAAGATTATTGATCTATGACATCATCACTGATCAGAAAAACATACTCACACCACGCCAGGCTGAGGACGCAAGGGGGCGGAGTCAGTACATCACTACTCACTGAGGACATTTCAGTCTGTGACTGTCTGAGTCAGTACATGTGTCAGTACTTGTGTCAGTACCTGAGTCAGTACTTGTGTCAGTACCTGAGCGTGTACTTGTGTCAGTACTTGTGTCAGTACCTGTACTTGTGTCAGTACTTGTGTCAGTACCTGTACTTGTACTTGTGTCAGTACTTGTGTCAGTACTTGTATCAGTACCTGTGTCAGTACCTGAGTCAGTACTTGTGTCAGTACCTGAGCAAGTACTTGTGTCAGTACTTGTACTTGTGTCAGTACCTGTACTTGTGTCAGTACTTGTACATGTGTCAGTACCTGTACTTGTGTCAGTACTTGTGTCAGTACCTGTACTTGTACTTGTGTCAGTACTTGTGTCAGTACCTGTACTTGTACTTGTGTCAGTACTTGTATCAGTACCTGTGTCAGTACCTGAGTCAGTACTTGTGTCAGTACCTGAGCGTGTACTTGTGTCAGTACTTGTACTTGTGTCAGTACCTGTACTTGTGTCAGTACTTGTGTCAGTACCTGTGTCAGTACTTGTGTCAGTACCTGAGCATGTACTTGTGTCAGTAGAGCAGCATCAGGTTAACTGTGTGAAAGTGTTTGTTTTGACATGGAACGATTTCACAATAAAAGAAAAACATTTGTGATGCAAAATAAAATAGAAATGATTTGAAATGTGTCTGAAACTGAACGGAAAAAGACTTTTAATTTGAAATTAGTGAAATGAGCTGCAGTACCACGTTCATCCACTTGATAGCGCTGTGGTGTAAGAGTTTGAAGACACTACAGGTCAGCCGAGGTTTCTACTGTGTGTGTGTGTGTGTGTGTCGGTGTGTGTGTGAAACATATAAACTGTTATGTGATCTAAAATCTAATGATCGATTATTAATATTATTATTATTAATAAATCGGATGTATTATATATAAATATGGGTTAGGGTTATGCAAATATACACATTAATATAAATAAAAATAAATATATTTATATTTATACATATGTGAATATATACATATAAATATATTTACACACACACAAACACACACA
>NC_139823.1:20303317-20313317 GCF_963457635.1 Microchirus variegatus
AGTGATGGACGTCTGATCGTTGTCCTTCAGTCCAGAACAGTTCACAGCTGCATCATGGTGAGGTCAAAGGTCAAAGGTCAAAGGTCAAAGGTTACACTTATTTACACCTTATGGAACAAAGTCGTCAAAATAAAATGTCGTAACGTCGTCAAACGCTATGTGAGAAAATTTCTGGCAGAATTTAAATGTAGCAGAATGATCAGGTCATGATGTCACTTCCTGTTTGGTCTTTTTTTAAATACTCACTAAATAAATAATTAAAATCAAAGTCTTTAATATTGAGTACATTCAGACTCTTTTATTTTGAAATGACTGAACCCTGAGGCTCAGAGCCAATCACAGGTGTCTCAGCCGCCGTGTGACAGGAAACTCAGTCTGTTTCTCTCTCTCTCTTTGTCTTTGTCTCTCGCTCATTTTTCTTTTCTCTCCGTTTCCTGAAAACGCAAAATAAATAAAAGACGTCAAAGGAAATCGCTCGTCCTCGTCCTCCTGTTGTTTGACCTTGAACACGTCTTTCTGGACTAAATGTATAGACATTTTGATCCAGTTCTGGATCAAATAAATATAATTATAATAATAAATATAATTTACACGAGTAAAATGGTCCAGTCCAGTCAGGGGGACATCAAATGTCCTAGCTTAAACAGGATGTCCTCATTAGACAGATGTCCTCATTAGACAGATGTCCTCATTAGACAGATGTCCTCATTAGACAGATGTCCTCACTGTTGCTTGTTTTGTCCTTGTCTCAGTCCTCACTCTGTCTCTTGTCTCTTGTCTCAGGTGGACGACGCCGTCAGCTCTTAAAAGATGAACCCGTTAGCTTCCCTCAGCGTTGACCACTCTGATCTTCGTCCTCATGGAGGGATCTTCTATCCTGGCGTCCACCCTCTCTCTGCTGACAAAGCCCAGGAGCAAGGCACTTCTCTCCCACTTGGCTACAACCTTCTGTACAAACCTGACGTGACCTTGCTGGACGGACAGAAGGCAGTGAATGGATATGTTGGTCCGTATAAGAACCCTCCACCCAGGGTTCTGGTCCCAGCTGCAGAAGGTCTGGACCACAGACTTCTCTGCGGTGATAAACACTCAGAACTGGGTTTTCTGAGGCTGCCGTGGTTCAGCCCTTATGATGCAACCATGTACCCCTTCCTGGACATGGCTTACAAGGCCTCGTTTTTGTCTCAGCCGTCAGCTTTCCTCCACCAGCAGTTCCCATACCAACCACTATGTGCTGCTGGTGTAGGAGGAAGCACATCTGCAGAGGAAAGACTGTTCTACTTGCCTCGGTATGCTCCTCCAGCTCATATCTCCTCCCCGTTGGGTCCAATCAGGATCCCTACAGCCCCCCCCGCCCCTGCTGTCCATTCACCTCTTCCCCACAGCGAGGACAAAGCCTTGCAAGGACTTGGTCCTCAGGTGCAACAGGAACCCTTGGCCTTTAACAACAGTCCACAGATCCACCAGGAGCTTCAAACTCCCTCCACAGAGCGACAGCGTGGCAGCAGCACCGGTGTCAACAGTTCTGCTGCCGCTGAGTCGTCCTCAGTTACTCGTCCTCCAGGCTTCGTTTCCCAATCCGTCAGCAGCAGGAGTTCAGATCCTCAGAAACTCATCTACACAAACACCTCCTCATCAGCCTCTCAGCCCTTTTACAGGATGAGCTCTGAGCGCTGCTCTCCTCTGCAGTCAGGCAGCAACAAAACCAAAGATATCAGCTCAGAATCCTGCAGTCCAGAGAAGAAGACCTCAGCTGACAGAGCTGTACCTCAAAAACAGGCCAGAAATCCAGGGGAAAGAACTTTGGATCCGTCTGCCAAGGAGTTGGAAGGATTTGCACATGGTTTCCCTGACAAATTAGAGATGCTGGCTAAACTGGGATATTTACCACCATCTCATTATGGTCTTCTGTCCAGTCCAGACCAGCACTCAACAGAGAGTCTACCCACACCTGTTAGTATTTCAGCAAAGACTCCAGATTGTCCAGAAATGGTCAGGACCCTGCCTTCCTCTTGGTGTGGTCCAGGTCCTTCTGCAGGTGTTCGCTCAGACCACAGCAGAGTCATCAATGTTCATCAACCACAGCCTCATAGTTCTCCTCACACACCGACTCAGAGCAACTGTAGTCCCAGTCCTGCCTCAGGGGGGCGACCTTCTGCAAGATCACCTTCCTTAAAGTCCAAAGCAGAATGGCCTCAAGTCCATCACTCTGACTTGGACAAAGGTCGACCAAACGGCAAAGATGGAACCTACACAAGCTCTGGAAAACAGATCTTACCTCCTGCTAAAGCTGAGGCTCTGGAGAGCCAACCTCATTCACAGCATCAGCAGCAGCAGCTTCTTCAGCATCAGCAGCAGCAGCAGCAGCAGCAGCATCAGCAGCAGCAGCAGCATCAGCAGCAGCAGCAGCAGCAGCAGCATCAGCAGCAGCAGCAGCATCAGCAGCAGCATCAGCAGCAGCAGCCGTCGTCTCGTTTGGAAAACACCTCCAGACAAATCTTTCATGATTCTTATCTCCCTCCTGGATTAGGGTACACCAACCGCTACATCCCATATTCAGTTGCTGAGAATATGTCTCTCCAACAGATTTCTATACCAGGTAAAGGATCAGTTTACTCTCACCAGGTCTTACGTGGCAGCACTAGCTACTATCCACCACACATGGCATCAAAACATGGTCTTCAGTATGGAGTTAATCCATATCAAAGTTCCCAGGACTTTGTGTCGTCTAAAGCTCCAAACACCAAAGATGGACTTGAGAGCAGATCTAAGACCAAGGATGAACCTTCACATGAGGAACCCTACAGGAACCAGAAGAGGCCAAATTCCGACAAAGCGAGTGATAATCCCACGGCTGCTGTAAGAGACGACATGGTTTGTATTGACCTGGTGAGAGATGAAGCCGATGATCTCAGCTGTGCAGCTCATGGTTCCTCCAAACCTTTTCAAAGTGGCACAAACCACATTCAAGAAATGAGATCATGTCGTTCAAAGGTTCCTCCTCCCAGCAAGGTATCTGAGCAGAGCTTAGACTCCGCCCCCAAGACATTTGAACCAAAACCTCATCACAACAGTTCAGAAATCCCTTCTAGTAAAGAGGAACTCCTCCAGGAGATTCTAGATGAGGAAGATCCACAATGTCCGTTCTCTGACTTCTCAGAGGACACGATGTCCTGTGCAAGAACCGACCCACGACAGTTCTCAAGAACATGTAAAGCTGAAGCCACTGTTGGAGCTGGAGAACTGTTGAGAGGTGGATCTCAGGGTGGTTATGAATCTCAGTCAGAAGTCCTGAGTAAAGAGATCTCGTCCAGAGAGACGACTTTATCGGTTCATGTTAGCAAAGAAAATGGTTCTGGTCCAAGTTCAAAGATCGTAGGAACTTCGTGTTCAATCACCACGACGTCCAGCTCAGGTTATCTGAGCAACTCGTATTCAGATGTTTGCACCAGTGAAGCTTCTGCAGCTCCACTGAGCAGGAGTTTAAACTCCAGGGTTTCATCTGAAAAAGCCACAAACGACAGGACTCTACTTTATATCAACAACCCAAGAAGTCCCTCTTGTAACAGTGGAGATCATGTTGCCAACAGAGATTTCGTTGGTCCATGTTGCAGAAATCTGTCTGTGAGAACGGCAAATTGTCCAGAGTCCAGAATTCACCGTGGAAACAGGAACCCTGGAGATCCAGACTGTTTGAATCCACCCTTCACAGCTGCTCAGAACCACCACAGGAACACGAGTCCTGGGGTTCCTGTGTCAGGTGGAACAACCGTCTTTAAGAGTTTAACACCCGCGTATCAAACTGAGTCTTCAACGTTCACGTCCTCCAGCTGTGGAGACGACAACACGGACGAGGACGAGGGTTCTGGTTGCAGCAAGAACCGAGCGACCAGCCTCGCCAAGCGCATCGCTAACTCGTCAGGCTACGTGGGCGACCGCATCAAATGTGTGACCACGGAACTTTACGACGACTCCAGTAAACTGAGCAGGGAGCAGAGGGCGCTGCAGGTAAGAACTGTACCTTTACTTTGTGGGCGGGGCTGTGGGCGGGGCTGTGGGCGGGGCAGTGGCCATGTAGCATGAACGAACGATGACACAACAGACAACAGCTACTCTTTAAAGTTCCTGATGTTCATCATCGGGTCGCGACCAAATTGCTTGAACTTTGACCTCTAAGTTTTATAAACGTGACTCAGTGATTTTAGCTGCTGGTCCTCTGCTGCCTCGTGTGGTCACATTGTGTCACTGAGGACACGCAAAGACGTGATCATGTGATCCTCTCATTACTGGAACTCTCTATGGTCAGGTGATCTGTGCAGGCTCCGCCTCTCTCCCTATGTCAGCTGATGTACCCACGGTTACAGACCTTTACCCGCGGTTACAGAATGTTACCCATGGTTACGACAGTTACCCACGGTTACAGACCGTTACCCACGGTTACCCACGGTTACAGACCGTTACCCACGGTTACAGACCGTTACCCACGGTTACAGACCGTTACCCACGGTTACCCACGGTTACAGACCGTTACCCACGGTTACAGACCGTTACCCACGGTTACCCGCGGTTACCCGCGGTTACGACCGTTACCCACGGTTACCGACTGTTACCCACAGTTACGACCGTTACCGACCGTTACCCACGGTTACAAACCGTTACTCACGGTTACAAACTGCAGGTTGTTTCAGTGTTGACAAACTGAGACATGATGAGGTGACAGGTAAGAAAGTGGGCGGAGCTTACTGAATTTCTTCCTCTGCTTTGTTAGCGTGCTATGCTACGTTTCTCTGAGCTGGAGCTGAAGGAGAGAGAGGGAGGAAGAGGAGAAGAGGAAGAAGAGGAGGAAACTCTGGAGAAGGAGCTGACAGGAGGCCAATGGAGAGAGAGAGAGGAGGAGGAGGAGGAGGAGGAGAGGAAGAAAGAGGGAGGAGGAGGAGGAGGAGGAGGGTGGGAGCGCTGCCTGATGATTGACAGGAGGCAAAGAGGAGAAAAAAGTATTTCTGCTGAGACGACGACAAGAGGTGAGATTTAATCTGTCACCACATACAGATTATACACATTATACAGATTATACACATTATACAGATTACACAGATGATGCATCAGTAAAGTCAAGTTTCTTCAAACTGAACAGACGATGTAACGATGTCACCATCTTCATGTTCATAAAACATAAAATCCAGTTCAATCTCTAGAGATTACCAAATTAATGGTCAACTATAATGATTTTTGTTGTTGTTGTGATGTTTAATTTTGCAGATCTAATCCAGATCTAATCCCTTTGTGATAAAGTGTGAAAAAGCCTGAGCTCGACATCACTGTATCATCTGCACATAGAGATTAGAGATTAGACAGATTATAAAGAGATAAAGAGATTATAAAAATCACAGAGATTACAAACATCATAGATTATAGAGATTAAAAAATTATAAATTAGCAAAATACAGATTATTTGTCTGTGTGTGTGTCTGTGTGTGTGTGAGTTGTGAGTTAAAGGTCAAAGTTCAGCAGAGATGAAAACATTTATTGTTGCAGGTGCTCAGTTGCTCCGCCCCCTCAGGCTCCTCCCCCTTCAGCCATGTTGCCTCCCACCTGACGAGCGTCCGTCAGAGGACAGGAGGCGTGTCTTCAGCCTGGAGCCGTTTCACCAGAGCAGCATCAGTGGACGTCTGAAGAGGGGGAGGAGCCAGCAGGGGGCGCCAGAGGACGGGACGGGAGACGGTAATTTCTGGTGAAAGTGGACAAATGTCCTCGTGTCTCTGGAGACGCTGATGTTTGTCTTTTCGTCTCAGACTCAGACGACGTGAAGAAGCTCAAGGTTCGTATCGAGCTCAGTGGCCTCCAGCTCAACAAGCCCCGCCCCCCTGCCCTGAGGCCGCCGCCCACCGAGGGACGGGGGGAAGACGTGAAGCTCGGGACGGACGTCCTGACCTCTGTGGACAGGTCAAAGGTCACGGGTGTGAGGAGAGAGACAGGTGAGGACACGTCTGTGGACACGTTCTTCTGAGGAAAGCTTTTATTTTGAAAGGTTGAAAATCCTTCCTGCTGCTGATTAAATGTGTGTGTGTGTGTGTGTCTGTGTCTCTGTGGGTGTGTGTGTGTGTGTGTGTGAAACGTGTGTGTGTGTGTGTGTGTGTGTGTGTGTGTGTGTGTGTGTCTGTGTCTCTGTGGGGGTGTGTGTGTGTGCGTGTGTGTGTGTGTGTGTGTGAAACGTGTGTGTGTGTGTGTGTGTGTGTGTGTGTGTGTGTGTGTGTGTGTGATCACTGAAGCGCACGAGTGGGATTACACCGATGGTGTGTGTGTGTCTCTGTGTGTGTGTGTGTGTGTGTGTGTGTGCTGGTTGTGGTCCTGTGGTGTGCTAATAGCCCTCTAACATCTCCCAGATGGAGCTGTCACACACACACACACACACACACACACACACACACACACACACACACACTCCCCCCCCCCCCTCAGTCTACAATGGTACAGTCCACAGTGGACACACAGTGACGAGGACATTTGTCTCATTGAAGACGTTTTTTTAAAGTTAAAATTCTGCACGTGACGGGAGGGGGCGTGGCTAAGAAAACCAGATAATGATGATGATGATGTCATGTTTTCACACACACACACACACACACACACACACACACACACACACACACGTTAAGTGTGTAAAACGTGTGTGTGTGTGTGTGTGAAACGTCTGTGTGTGTGTGAAACGTGTGTGTGTGTGTGTGTGTGTGTGTGTGTGTGTGTGTGTGTGAAACGTCTGTGTGTGTGTGTGTGTGTGTGTGTGTGAAACGTCTGTGTGTGTGTGTGTGTGTGTGTGTGAAACGTCTGTGTGTGTGTGTGTGTGTGTGTGTGTGAAACGTCTGTGTGTGTGTGTGTGTGTGTGTGTGAAACGTCTGTGTGTGTGTGTGTGTGTGTGTGTGTGAAACGTCTGTGTGTGTGTGTGTGTGTGTGTGTGTGAAACGTCTGTGTGTGTGTGTGTGTGTGTGTGAAACGTCTGTGTGTGTGTGTGTGTGTGAAACGTCTGTGTGTGTGTGTGTGTGTGAAACGTCTGTGTGTGTGTGTGTGTGTGTGAAACGTGTGTGTGTGTGTGTGTGTGTGTGTGTGAAACGTCTGTGTGTGTGTGTGTGTGTGTGTGAAACGTCTGTGTGTGTGTGTGTGTGTGTGAAACGTCTGTGTGTGTGTGTGTGTATGTGTGTCCCTGCAGGCGTCTGCAATTGAAAACAGAAATCTCTCTCTCTCCCCGTCTCTCTCTCTCTCTCTCTCTCTCTCTCTCTCTCTCTCCCTCTCTCTCTCTCTCCCCTCCCCCACTCTCTGCTCCCTCGTTCACCCGATCGCTCGCCCGCTCACTCACAGCTCCGCTCAAGTGAAGAGTCTTTGTCTCTCTCTCTCTCTCACTCTCTCTCTCGTCCCTCGCTCAAGGACGAACGAGAGTAGAAAAGAGAGAGAGCTCATTAACTCATTAAATATTCACGCTCAGCTTTGACCTCTGACCTTTAGAGCTTTGTGTTTGACCTTTAAATGCTGCTGCAGTTAGCATGAAGCTAACGTTCTGAACTCTGCCCAATAAAACACGTAAACAAGTCTGAATAAAACGAGTAAACAAGTCCGAATAAAACATGTAAACAAGTCCGAATAAAACGTGTAAACAAGTCTGAATAAAACACGTAAACAAGTCTGAATAAAACGAGTAAACAAGTCCGAATAAAACATGTAAACAAGTCTGAATAAAACGTGTAAACAAGTCTGAATAAAACATGTAAACAAGTCTGAATAAAACGAGTAAACAAGTCCGAATAAAACGTGTAAACAAGTCTGAATAAAACATGTAAACAAGTCTGAATAAAACGTGTAAACAAGTCTGAATAAAACATGTAAACAAGTCTGAATAAAACGAGTAAACAAGTCCGAATAAAACATGTAAACAAGTCCGAATAAAACGTGTAAACAAGTCTGAATAAAACACGTAAACAAGTCTGAATAAAACGAGTAAACAAGTCCGAATAAAACATGTAAACAAGTCTGAATAAAACGTGTAAACAAGTCTGAATAAAACATGTAAACAAGTCTGAATAAAACGAGTAAACAAGTCCGAATAAAACGTGTAAACAAGTCTGAATAAAACATGTAAACAAGTCTGAATAAAACGTGTAAACAAGTCTGAATAAAACATGTAAACAAGTCTGAATAAAACGAGTAAACAAGTCCGAATAAAACGTGTAAACAAGTCTGAATAAAACATGTAAACAAGTCTGAATAAAACGTGTAAACAAGTCTGAATAAAACATGTAAACAAGTCTGAATAAAACGAGTAAACAAGTCCGAATAAAACGTGTAAACAAGTCTGAATAAAACATGTAAACAGGTCTGAATAAAACGTGTAAACAAGTCTGAATAAAACATGTAAACAAGTCTGAATAAAACGAGTAAACAAGTCCGAATAAAACGTGTAAACAAGTCTGAATAAAACATGTAAACAAGTCTGAATAAAACGAGTAAACAAGTCCGAATAAAATGTTAAAACACTTAAACAAGTTAGAATAAAATGAGTAAACAAGTCCTAATAAAACGCTAAAGTCTGCATAAATACACAAAGACCAGATTAACGTTAATCCACGATGAAAACTCACTTTAACGAAACCTTTCTTTCTTTTTCTGTTTCATTCCAGTTCGTCACGTGGCTCCGCCCTCCTCGCCAACTCATCTCCCGCAACAACAGTGTAGCTCCGCCCCTCAGCAAGCCCCGCCCACATCATTCTCCTGTCCCACCTCCTCCCGCCTCCTGGACAAACATCAGAGACTGAGGGAAAACCGCAGAGGCTCCGCCTTCCTCCCACCGTTACCGCCTCTTCCTCCAGTCTCCGCCTCCACGCTGCCTGAGCCGCCTCCCCCTCGTTACCACGACAACGACAACAGCAACAAACCAAAGGGCAAACGTCCATATAAGACGAAGCACACGGGAGGAGGAGCTACAGAGAGGGGGGAGGAGCCACGTGAAAGAGGGAGGGACCACTACAAAGAGCTGGGAGGAGCAACAGTGAGGGAGGAGGAGTCACGTGAAAGAGGGAGGGGCCACTACAAAGAGCTGGGAGGAGCAACAGCCAGGGAGGAGGAGTCACGTGAAAGAGGGAGGGGCCACTACAAAGAGCTGGGAGGAGCAACAGCCAGGGAGGAGGAGTCACGTGAAAGAGGGAGGGACCACTACAAAGAGCTGGGAGGAGCAACAGTGAGGGAGGAGGAGCCACGTGAAAGAGGGAGGGGCCACTACAAAGAGCTGGGAGGAGCAACAGCGAGGGAGGAGGAGTCACGTGAAAGAGGGAGGGACCACTACAAAGAGCTGGACGCAAAGGTGAGGGAGGAGGAGTCAACAACAACACGTAAACAAAAACATGTTTTTGTTTACGTGTTGTTATTATGATTTACTGTGTGTGTGTGTGTGTGTGAGAGAGAGTGTGTTTGTGTGTGTGTGTGTCCTCGTTACCCTGAGGCATCTCTGGTGCAGCAGCTGTCAAAACAAGCACACACACACACACACACACACACACACACACACACACACACACACACACACACACACACACACACACGCGCACACACGCACACACACACACACACACACACACACACACACACACACAGGCTGTTGCCGTGGCGTCAGCGATGCAGTTTGTCTTTTTTTCCCTCTCTTCCTGCTCATCATCATCATCATCATCATCATCATCATCATCATCACAGAGAAAAAAATAAAAGCCCGTCCACGTTAAAACGTGATCCTGTAGTTTTCAAAATAAAAGCCTGTCCACGTTAAAACGCGACCGTGTAGTTTTCAAAATAAAAGTCTCACTCTCTCTCTCTTCTTGTACACACAGGTTGGTCCACCTGACTCGTCTTGCTCGCCCGCCCATCACTCTCCCTCTCTGCAGAACACACTCTGTGTTCGTCCCGTTCCTCCTGAAGTACGAAGACTCATCGTCAACAAAAACGTCGGGGAGACGATGCTGCA
>NC_139823.1:20320817-20323317 GCF_963457635.1 Microchirus variegatus
CACACACACACTCGCTCTAATCCCCCTCTCTCTCTCTCAGACACACACACACACACACACACACACTCACACACACACACACTCGCTCTAATCCCCCTCTCTCTCTCTCAGACACAGTAATTGGCTCCTCCTCTCTGACGTCTTGACTCGTCTCAGAATGACGTCTCGGTCGTTCCGTGGTCTTTTCCCTCAGCTGAACGTTCAGTCTGTCTCTGAGGACCATTTCCATCGTCAGGCGTCGTCGTCTCAGCTGCTGACGGACGTTGACCGACAGCAGCTGCAGTGCTTCAGGCCGGACACCAGAGGCGCTGTGGAGCTGGTGGAAGCCTCTGCTGAACTGGCCGGGATGTTGGGATCAACCCTGGAGTTCGTGGACGGTCGCTGGGATTCTGTCGTCACTTCTCCGCCGCTGACTCCGCCCCCCTCGCCGAAATCCTCAGTGAGACTTTCACCACCGCACAGACAGGGGGCAGCAGAGAGTGACGCAGCACGCAGGACTACAGGGTCTGGACAGCGTCACCGACTAAAACATGGAGCGGATTCTTCTGTTTCTGTTCACGGACTCAAGAACGTCAGGGATCCGTGTTTGTCGAGGCCTCGTGCGACGAGGAACGTTAGCATGTGGGAACCACCAAGACTTCAAAGTAAAAGCACTGCAGTCACGAACTCTAAAGCTGCTAAAGCTAACTGTGCTAGTTCTGACTCCGGCATGTGGGAACAACAGAACACGGACAAAACCACGGGAACCTCTTCTGTCAAGTCTGAAATGGGCGGAGCTAACACGTGGGAACTCCAGCGACTACGAACTCGCACCGCTGTTAATTCAGAAACCAAAATGGACGCCGGTCCGTCAGAACCTCAGCGATTACGGAATAAGAACATTGGAAACGCTAACCCTCATCCACACAGTGTGGTCGATGCTAACGCTGCTGTTTCCGCTTCACATCCAAACGTGGACGTTAGCATCGGGGAACCTCAGCAACTGAGGAGTAAAAACCCTGCGAACGCCAGCGCCGCCAAACCAGACGCCAACACCTGGGGGCGCCACGGAACAAAGAGGGCGGGAGGCAGCGACGTAGCATCCAAAACAGAGGTTAGCTCCTGCGATAGCCGCGGAGGGAAGACGATAAAGATGGACGCGGCCTGGAAAAGGAACCTGGCCAGTGTCCGAGTCCACATCAGGGATTTAGGGATTAAAGCCGGAGGGATTATAATCCACAGAGACCTGAAGACGGAGCAGGACCAGGAGAAAAGAGTTAAAATAAAGTCGTGACCACGTCATGGGATTCTACAGGAACAATCCAGAACCTACGAAGACCAGAACCCAGAACCCTACGAAGACCAGAACCAGGTTCACACAGAACTGACACCAACATTTATTTATATCAACACTTATCAGGTTTTTTTAAACATGATATTTGTAAAGGCAGGTTCTGGTTCAGGTTCTGGTTCTGGTTCTGGTTCTAGTTCTGGTTCTGTTGCTCTGGTCTGGACAGACATTTTTTATCCTGCATCTTGTCACCAAACTATTTATTGTCCAATTAAAAAGAAACAACAAATGGATTCACGTGTGTTTTCTGTGCTAGCATCACATACGCTCGCGCTTACTGTAGCTAGCACTGTTACGCGGTGCTTTAGCACGACAATGCTACTTGTTCTCCACAAGTTTAGCAGGGGTCACATGAGTCGTTCACACGTGTTAGCGTGAGAGTTAGCTCTGCTAACCACAAGGCTTCAAACTGGTGTTTGGTCAACCAGTGTTATGCTAACTATGCTAAGGATTAGCTACGAACATGTAGCATTTCATTTTAATTCGAGCTAACTTGTGTTCCTTTGATTCTAGCCGCTATGTGAAGCTAAGCTAAACATGACCTTTGTGAATTCTTTCACACACACACACACACACACACACACACACACACACACACACACACACACACACACACACACACAAAGACACACACACACACTGCAATCACAGTGGCCGTTCACCTCTCAAGTGTGTAAACGAGTGTGTGTGTGTGTGTGTGTGTGTGTGTGTGTGTGTGTGTGTGTGTGTGTGTGTGTGTGTGTGTGTGTGTGTGTGTGTGTGTGCCTTGTCTGGATGTTTAGCGAGACGAGCAGCGCTGTCGATGAATATTTAATCAGAGAGAGAGAGAGAGAGAGAGCATCATTTATTGATGCTGGTGAGAGGAAAGATGAATCGTCTGTGTGTGTGTGTGTGTGTGTTTGTGTGTGTGTGTGTCTGTGTCTGTGTCTGTGTCTGTGTGTGTGTGTGTTCTGTTTGGTTGGGACATTAGCAATAATAGTGACAATAGCAATATTAGCACTATGAGCAACAATAGCAATATTAGCAACAATGGAAATGTTAGCAACAACGGCAATATTAGCACTATTAGCAACAATAGCAATATTAGCACTATGAGCAACAATAGCAATATTAGCAACAATGGAAATGTTAACAACAATGGCAATATTAGCGCTATTAGCAACAATAGCA
>NC_139823.1:20328317-20355817 GCF_963457635.1 Microchirus variegatus
TATGTATGTATATATATATATATATATATATATATATATATGTAGAGTATATGTATATATATATATACAGTATATATATGCAGAGTGTATAAATCCGTGTACTGTGTTCAGAAACCATCTCTTCAGTTTGGAACAGCTCAGTCTTATCTCAGTCTGGAGAAACTCGGTGAAGGATCGTTCGCCTCCGTCTATAAAGGCATCAGCAGGTGAGACACCTGTACAATTACTACACCACCGCAGTACTCGTGTATTTATACTCCTCATATATACTGTATATGTGTGTGTGTACTCTTCTTCTGTGGAGGATAAACGGACAGCTGGTGGCGCTGAAGGTGATTCGTATGAAGATGGAGGAGGGCGTTCCCTTCACCGCCATCAGAGAAGGTGAGCGTGATGACATCATCACCTTCACGTGAAACACTCACTCATGTGTGTGTGTGTGTGTGTGTGTGTGTGTGTGTGTGTGTGTGCAGCGTCTCTGCTCAAAGGTCTGAAACATGCTAACGTCGTCCTCCTGCACGACATCATCCACACGTCAGAGTCTCTGACCTTCGTCTTTGAATATGTGGTGAGACGTTTAGTGACATCACGACAAACTGAAGAACAACAATCAAACATCTTCATCATCATCATCATCATCTTCATCATCATCATCATCTTCTTCTTCTTCTTCTGCAGCTCACAGATCTGTCTCAGTACATGAACCAACACCCTGGAGGTTTACACTCACACAACGTTCGTGTAGGTAACGTAACAAACATCTTTCTGCCAGCAGGTGGCGCTGTGTCAGCAGTATGTTGGAGCTGTGTGTGTGTGTGTGTGTGTGTGTGTGTGTGTGTGCAGATCTTCATGTTCCAGATGTTGCGTGGCCTCAGTTTCATCCACAGTCGCAGGATCCTCCACAGAGACCTGAAGCCTCAGAACCTGCTCATCACTTACATCGGAGAACTCAAACTGGCCGACTTTGGTGAGGAACCTGCAGCTAACACATGCTAACACATGCTAACAACTGCAGCTAACACATGCGAACAACTGTTAGCTTCATCAATCACATGCTAACTGTAGCGACAGTTAATGTTAACATGTGTTAGAAGAAGCTAACTTAAGTGTGTCACAACTGTTAGCATGACCTGTTATAGTAACTGCTAACTTTAGCTAGTGTTAGCCTCAGCAGAGGACACTGCAGTAGTACAGATGCTAGCTTCAGGTTCAGGTTCAGGTTCAGGTTCAGGTTCTGGATCTGGATCTGGATCTGGATCTGGTTCTGGTTCAGGTCTGGCTCGGTCCAAGTCCATCCCCAGTCAGACGTTCTCCTGTGACGTGGTGACTCTGTGGTACCGCCCCCCTGACGTTCTGCTGGGCTCCACCCACTACTCCACCGCTCTGGACATGTGGTCAGTTCTGTGGATCCATGAGCCGTGATTGTTTCTGAACGTGTGACTGAATAAAGTTTGTGTGTTTGAATCAGGGGAGCAGGCTGCATCTTCATTGAGATGCTGCAGGGGGCGCCAGCTTTCCCAGGAGTCACTGACGTGTTTGAACAACTGCAGAAGATCTGGACGGTGCTGGGCGTTCCCTCTGAACACACCTGGCCTGGAGTCACTTCACTACCTAATTATAAACCAGGTGAGTTGACTCCGCCCACTGTGATACCCAGCAGCCAATCATAAGACAGTGATTCAAGTTTGTTTGTGTTTGTTTTTGTCGTCAGAGAAGTTTCGTGGTTCTGAGCCCAAACTCTTCAGGACCGTGTGGAAAAGGTAACTCACCTGTATGTGTTAGCATAGCATGTTAGCACTGAGCATCTATGACGTGGATAGCATTAGCATGTAGTTAAAACGAATACCATGTAAAACTGTTAGCTAAATGCTAACGTGCACAGCAGTGAGTGTGTGTGTGTTGATGTGGACCAGGTTGAACCAGCTCCCGTCTAAGACCGAAGACCTGGTCCAGAGGATGCTGAAGGTGGTTCCCACAGACCGGATCAGTGCTCACGAGTCTCTGCAGCAGCTTTACTTCAGCACGCTTCCTCCTCCCATCATGCACCTGGGGGACAGTGAGGACAAGTTAACACTGCTACATGCTAAGTGTCACACTGTTAGCACAGCTAGCATGATTCTAACGTCTTCTTCTTCTTCAGTGGTGTCCATCTTCAAGGTTCCTGGTGTTCGTCTGGAGACGGAGGTCAGAGATCTTCTTAACCCGAGGAGAAGAGTCGCTAAGTGTTGGTGATGAAACCTGAGTTTGTCTGAGAAGATGATTAAAGAAAATAAATACATGTGACGCAGTAACAGAAGTAAAAGTACTTACAATCTGCAGTCGACTCATTTATTTACATTCAGTCATAAACTCATGCTAACTGTAGCTAACACAACGATGTTAGCTCCTTCAAAATTCACGCTAACAGTAGCTAACACAACGATGTTAGCTCCTTCAAAAGTCACGCTAACTGTAGCTAACACAACGATGTTAGCTCCTTCATTCACAAACGTGTTACAGTGACGCAGCGATGTGGACACAGGAAGTGATGTCACTCAATTCGGCTGCTGTGACGTCACAGTGTAACGTTGCCTCGTCTTTAAATGTTTAAAATATGATCATTTATATGAACTAAAGCCGTCCTCATTCATGGTGCAATGGCGCCCTCTGCTGGTGAAAATGACTCTTCACACTTTATATAATAACTTTTATTTCTTGTCGTCTTTTTAAAATCTTGTTCGTTGTAAAGTTACGTTGATAAATAACAGGATTTACTGCGTTCGTGATGATTATATTTTCATGTTTATATTTATGTTATTGCTCTTTGGTTTCCACTCCAGCCCAGTAGGTGGCGCTGCTGCACTCATCAGCAGATTTGCCATCCGCCATTCATCCACAAAGAAGCGTCAACAATAACGTGATGACGTCACGGCGTGTGGTCAGTGTTTATCAGAGCAGCGAAGCGACACAAGAAGTCGAATGTGGTTTAAAATGAAACCGTAAAGTGCGTTTTTTTCCTCTTTTCACTCGGCGACAGCTGCGGTTTTCCCGCTTCATGAGGCACGAGACCATTTTACCGGCGTCAGACCAGGAGCAGGAGGAGGAGTCAGCCTGTAGCTAACTTAGCTTACCGGCTAGTTAGCGCATCTTAGCTCGGCCGGCTGTCGTTAGGTTGGTACATTTAAAGTAAATGTCTGCTTTATCTTCATCTTAACTGCTAGATTAGTTCATATTCGAACAAACAGAATGAGTCGACTCCATCTTTGAGGCAACGGTTTAAAGGCAAGGTGCCGGAAGTGCATCTACAGCAGGAACCCCGTTAAGAAATGTGCTAATTAAAAGATGTTCTGACTCGAACAAGAACTTAGACACACGGTGAGAGAAAACTAAAGACTCGTTCTTAATGAGGGAATTCTGCTGGAATATTCGGCTCACAAATAAAAAACATTTACTGCAGCGCAAACTGTAAAGAACACAAACAAAGTCACGGATGTGAGTCTGTGTTCACATTCAGAAGGAAACATTATCACAACATTGACGTCAGTGCATCGTCACACTTATTGAACCACGTCACGTCTCAGTTCACGGGTCATGTGACGTCACGAGGTTTGTTTCCTCTGTTGTCCACAGGATGGCGTCTCAGTTCAAAATCCCAAAGAAGAAACATCTGTCAGAGTCTGACTCCGCCCACCTGCACCTGCAGTCACCGCTGTCTCGCCTCCAGGGCCCCGCCCCAAATTTTAAGGTGGTATTTGTGTTCTGTGGTTACTTTAAAGTTGTTGTTTGTGACTCTTTTAAGGTGGTATTCTTTTCTAACAGCAGGTGCTAATTGTTTTAAGGTGGTATTTGAGATTCTGTGATATTCTTGTTCTTTTAAGGTGGTCTTAGCCAATGTAGGTGGGTGTAGTTAAGGTGGAATTTTAAAAGACGTGTGTTTTCATTCAGTTGCTGTTTGCTGTGAACAGGGTTATGGCAGCCAGTCTGACAGGATGCATGCTGGGAAAACCCTGGGACACAGGTGAGTGAAGCACCGCCTGCTGGCTGTGGCTGTCATCACAGCACGCTCTGCATCACCGTCGGTCATGTTTTTGTTCAGGGAGTCGCGTGAGCCTCCGTTCACGGACAAAGTGAAGAGGATGCTGGGAATCGACAGCCTGGGAAGAGGCAGAGCATCAGCAGCCAATCACAGAGCAGCAGGAAGCTCCGGCCTCAGAGGGGCGGGGTCATCCTCGCCGTCCCTCACCAACGGGTGAGTTGATGCAGTCGAGGGTTGATGTTTGTCCTGCTGGACACAGACGGTCATGTCACGTGTCCTCCAGCAGATGGCGTCCTAAGAGAGCGTCTGACCGCCTGCTGCAGCCTGACGTGTCCTCACAGGTGTCCTCACAGGCGTCCTCACAGGCGTCCTCACAGGTGTCCTCACAGGTGTCCTCACAGGTGTCCTCACATGTGTCCTCAGAGCGTCGTGTGTCTCCACCACAGAAGAAGAAGAGTGAGTCCTGTGGTGAGATTGACTTCTTCTTCTTCTTCTGATGATGATATTGATGTTGACTCTTTGTCCAGATCTGTCCATCTCTGTGGTGGCGCCGGACTCTCTGGCAGAGCTGCGAGCCCAGGAGCATGCTGGGAGTCAGAGGAGAGACCAGGTCAGAGGTCACGGTCCACACTCAGAGGTCACTGAGAAACCTGTGAGCTCCTCTCAGTCCAGTCCTGATCCTGGGTCAGAAGACGACTTTGTCCTCGGACCGTCCTCGTCCTCGTCCTCCGCACAAAAGACGCCAAAGACGACGCTGGACAGGAGGCGGAGCCTCAATCGGACGGCGTGGAGGCGCAGCGATCTGGAGGACGTGAGGGAGAGAGAGAGACTACGGTGGAGAGAGTTCAAGGCCAGGAAGGAACAGGGCGGCCATCTTAGATCCAGGAGACGCAGTCCTGCAGAACCCAGTGAGTCAGACCAGAACCAGAACCAACACAGACCAGAACCAGAACCAACACAGACCAGTACCAACACAGACCAGAACCAACACAGACCAGAACCAACACAGACCAGAACCAACACAGACCAGAACTAACACAGACCAGAACTAGCACAGACCAGAACCAGAACCAACACAGACCAGAACCAGAACTAACACAGACCAGAACTAACACAGACCAGAACCAGAACCAACACAGACCAGAACCAGAATCAACACAGACCAGAACCAGAACCAACACAGACCAGAACCAGAACCAACACAGACCAGAACCAACACAGACCAGAACCAGAACTAACACAGACCAGAACTAGCACAGACCAGAACCAGAACCAACACAGACCAGAACCAGAACTAACACAGACCAGAACTAACACAGACCAGAACCAGAACCAACACAGACCAGAACCAGAACCAACACAGATCAGAACCAGAACTAACACAGACCAGAACTAACACAGAACTAACACAGACCAGAACCAGAACCAACACAGACCAGAACCAGAACTAACACAAACCAGAACCAACACAGACCAGAACCAGAACCAACACAGACCAGAACCAGAACCAAAATAGAGTAGAACCACAGAACAGAATTCTTGTTTGTCTTCAGTTGTTCTGTCCAGTGAGGAGGAGGAGGAGGAGGAAGATGAAGAAGAGGGCGGAGCCAAGAGTCTGGATCAGGTAGGACAGGTTTTGAGCTTGTGAAGCTGTTTGATGACATCACTGATGATGACATCACTGATGATGACATCACTGATGATGACATCACTGATGACATCACTGATGATGACATCACTGATGACATCACTGATGATGACATCACTGATGATGACATCACTGATGGTTGACCTGCTCGTCAGTCGTCTACAGAGGAACGAGGTCACCCCAAGGAGCCGCTGAAGACCACGCCCTCTCTCCTGAAAACCACGCCCTCTCTCCTGAAGACCACGCCCTCTTTCCAGCAGCTGGAGTTCAGCTCTCTTCACGTGGGTCTGACGCACGCCGACGCTAACGGACGCACCACGGTGACCTTTGAACCTCGTCATACATTTATAATCAACATTTAAATGTTCCATAATAAGTCAGTGTGTCGTCGTCATGGTAACAGGAGCTGTGTATGTGTGTGTGTGTGTGTGTGTGTGTGTGTTTCAGATCACACCAAACGGTGTCACTGTTCCTTTAAAAGGTAAAAACATCCACGTTTAAATACGATGATGATGATGATGATGATGAAGAAGATGATGATGATGATGATGAAGGCTCTGTCTCAGTGTCAGGTGGTCAGGACGGTGAGGTCACCGTTGTGGCGTCTGAGCTCCGTGGTTACGGCGTTTGGGATGGGGGCGTGGCTCAGGGCGGAGCTCTGTTGGACGGGTGGGAGGGGCCTGCTCCCTCGCTGCTCTTCCTGTGGGTGTCGGACGCCCAGGCTAACCTGCTGCAGCGAGAACTGTCGGCCGTCAGTGGCACCACAGCGCCCCCTACAGGTGAGCAGGGCTCAGTGTTTGTCTCTGTAATGTCTTTCAGTCAGATGTCTCTCAGTTGTCTCACAGACAGTTGTCTCACAGACAGTTGTCTCACAGACAGTTGTCTCACAGACAGTTGTCTCACAGACAGATGTCTCACAGACAGATGTCTCACAGACAGATGTCTCACAGACAGATGTCTCACAGACAGATGTCTCACACACAGATGTCTCTCAGATGTCTCACAGACAGATGTCTCACAGACAGATGTCTCACAGACAGATGTCTCACAGACAGATGTCTCACAGACAGATGTCTCACAGACAGATGTCTCTCAGATGTCTCACAGACAGATGTCTCACAGACAGATGTCTCACAGACAGATGTCTCACAGACAGATGTCTCACAGACAGATGTCTCACACACAGATGTCTCTCAGATGTCTCACAGACAGATGTCTCACAGACAGATGTCTCACAGACAGATGTCTCACAGACAGATGTCTCACAGACAGATGTCTCACAGACAGATGTCTCACAGACAGATGTCTCACAGACAGATGTCTCTCAGATGTCTCACAGACAGATGTCTCACAGACAGTTGTCTCACAGACAGATGTCTCACAGACAGATGTCTCACAGACGTCTCACTCTGTCTCCTCAGCTCCTCCGTGCTGCTGCCTCCTACTGGTGTTGAAGGAGCAGCTGCAGGAGCTTCATGCTGCCCTGTTGGCGTCCATCTTGGACATGGCGGAGTACCACATGGGGCGCTCCTCCTCCCCCTCCTCCCCTCTGGACTGGACTGATGGACTGATGCTCCTCCACAGCTGTCCTCCTCCTCTGGACCAGCACCTCCTCAGACTGCTGGGACACTCTGCAGTAAGACACTTGTCTTCTTCTGAGGACGTCACTGTTGGACCACTTCACTGGTTTAACTCTGTTTCACTGACTGTTTGTGCAGGACTCTGATCCTAGTCCTGGTCCTGATCCTGGTCCTGGTCCAGTGAGAAGAACTCTGAGAAACAAAAGGTCCACTCTGAACTCAGGTGGTCTGCAGCAGCTTCCAAACAGGTAAAGAGCTAATGAGAGGTCCTGGTTCTCTGTGTCCTCAGGTTGATCCAGTTTTCAGGTTCTGGTCTGTGTGTCCTCAGGTTCTGGTCTGTGTGTCTTCAGGTTCTGGTCTGTGTGTCCTCAGGTTGATCCAGTACCCCCCTCCCCCCTCTAAAGGCAGTATCTGTGTGACCAAGGAGGATCTGGTTTGTTTGAACGCTGGAGAGTTTTTAAACGACGTCATCATCGACTTCTACCTCAAGTCAGTGGTTTGTTGAGATGTGAGAGTTCAGACCACAGGGGGCGCTGACGTCCTCACTATGTCCTCTCTGTGTCCTCTCCATGTCCTTCAGGTTTCTTCTGCTAGAGGGCGTCAGAGGCTCTGTAGCTGACCAGAGTCAC
Source organism: Microchirus variegatus (assembly GCF_963457635.1). Lineage (NCBI taxonomy): Eukaryota > Metazoa > Chordata > Actinopteri > Pleuronectiformes > Soleidae > Microchirus > Microchirus variegatus. The sequence goes on from NC_139823.1 coordinate 20,336,190, forward strand.
GTCTTCAGCAGCTTCTTCTACAAACAGCTGAGCAGACGTCGAGCCGCCGGCGAGGACGACGCCCCCTCTGTCCCGTAAGTGGAACGATCCAATCACAGAGCAGCAGTTCAGCGTCACGTGATGTCGTCATCTGACACTTCCTCTCTGATGGTTTTCAGCGATCGCCACACGAGGCACCAGCGGGTGAAGACGTGGACGCGTCACGTGGACATTTTCACCAAAGACTTCCTGTTCGTGCCTGTCAATCAAGAGTAAGGAGACATGTGACCTCTGACCTTCAGCAGGTGTGAAGGTCACACTGTTGTCTAACTGTGTGTGTGTGTGTGTGTGTGTGTGTGTGTGTGTGTGTGTGTGTGTGTCAGAGCGCACTGGTTCCTGGTGGTGGTTTGTTTTCCTGGACTCGAGGACGTTCAGCAGGAGGAGTTTCACAGGTCCACAGGTGAGTGCGTGTGGAAACTTCTACTTCCTGTTTCACAATAAAACAGGAAGTAGAAGTTGTGTTGACCCAGAGCAGGAAATCAAAAGTACTTTACCCATGAGCCTCTGCAGCAGAAGAATCAGCTGGAAGGTTTTGAAGATAAAATTATGTTTTGAACCATTGGAGGACGTCCTCAGGACATCACGAGGACGTCCTGAGGACATCACGAGGACGTCCTGAGGACATCACGAGGACGTCCTGAGGACATCACGAGGACGTCCGGAGAACGTTTCCTTCAACAGTTTTGAGAACTTTCAGGGAACCTTCTGAGAATGTCTTGATGATGTCACGATTCTGTGTTTCAGGATCAGTGCGGGTGGCGGGAAAACCCGGTCTGAGGCCACACCCACCACCGGTAAAGATTACAGATGTTACAGATGTTATCTGAAAGAATGTCTTCAGTGAAGATTGTGGTGATTGATCAGAAGGTTGTTGTTGTCTTTGTAGGACTGTACTCAGCAGGGACGTCTCACAGACACCGTCCTGAAGAGGTGAGTCCAACTCTTCATCATCGTCTTCATCTCAGGTTCTGTCTCGTTTGTCTTTCAGTCTTTGTTTTTGTGTGTTTTTCAGGCCGTGTATCCTGGTCATGGACTCACTGAAACTGTCTTATCATGAGAACGTCTGCAGGCTCATCAGAGAGTGAGTGACACCAAGAAACCATGGTTTCATGTTGTTGTGATGTTGTGACAATGTTGTTGTGATGATGTTGTGACGATGATGTTGTGATGTTGTGACGATGATGTTGTGATGTTGTGACGATGTTGTTGTGATGTTGTGACGATGTTATTGTGATGTTGTGACGATGTTGTTGTGATGTTGTGACGATGATGTTGTGATGTTGTGACGATGTTGTTGTGACGATGATGTTCTGATGTTGTGACGATGTTGTTGTGATGTTGTTGTGATGTTGTGAGGATGTTGTTGTGATGTTGTGACGATGATGTTCTGATGTTGTGACGATGTTGTTGTGATGTTGTTGTGATGTTGTGACGATGTTGTTGTGACGATGATGTTCTGATGTTGTGACGATGTTGTTGTGATGTTGTTGTGATGTTGTGAGGATGTTGTTGTGATGTTGTGACGATGATGTTGTGATGTTGTGACGATGATGTTGTTGTGATGTTGTGACTATGTTGTTGTGACGATGATGTGATGTTGTGACGATGTTGTTGTGATGTTGTGACGATGATGTTGTGACGATGATGTTGTGACGATGTTGTTGTGGTGATGTTGTGATTTTGTGACGATGTTGTTGTTGTGACAATGTTGTGATGTTGTGATGTTGTGACAATGTGGTTGTGATGTTGTGACGATGTTGTTGTGACAAAGTTGTTGTGATGTTGTGACAAAGTTGTTGTGACGATGATGTTGTGACAATGTTGTGATGTTGTGACAATGTGGTTGTGATGTTGTGACGATGTTGTTGTGACAAAGTTGTTGTGATGTTGTGACGTTGTTGTTGTGATGATGTTGTGACGATGTTGTTGTGATGTTCTTGTGATGTTGTGACGATGTTGTTGTTGTTGTCCTGCAGTTACCTGCAGGTGGAGTGGACGGTGCGTCGCGGGACGTCTCGTGTCTTCACGTCAGAGAACATGAAGAGCTGCAGCTGTAAAGTTCCTCAGCAGGACAACAGCAGTGACTGTGGTCTTTACCTGCTGCAGTACACTGAGAGCTTCCTGCAGGTGGGTGTGTGTGTGTGTGTGTGTGTGTGTGTGTGTGTGTGTGTCTATTGTAATCCGTCTGTCATTGGTCAGTTGTGACCTCAGATGATTGATGGTCTGAACGGAGCTCTCTCATTGGCTCTGCAGAATCCCGTGGTTCACTTTGACTTCCCGTTGCGTTTGGAGCACTGGTTTCCGCGGCAACAGGTGCGACAGAAGCGCGAGGAGATCCGGCGTCTGATCGTGACCATGCACCAGAGTCAGAGATAAAATCTACTTTTTTCTATTTTTCTAACGTTCGTTTGTAAATAACCACAACTTTTTCAAAATAAAACCTATTTATTCTCATTTCCAGACTATGCTCTTATTTTGAAATGCAGTCGTTTACATTATGACAGGAAGTCGTGTGACCGATTATCTAACATATCTGTAACTGAAGGAGGGGGCGGAGCTTGGTCTGGCCTCTTCCTGTTTGCAGCTGTGATGTCACTCCCCCCCCCCCCCCCCCCCCCGACCTTCATCTTCTTCACTGTGTGAAGGTCACTGAAGGCCTCTGTTTGTCTAAGCTGAGGTCAAAGGTCACTGGGTCACACACACACATGTATAAATGAGTGATTGAAGCGCACCAGGACAGTCTTCAGATGTTTGACTTCTCCTGTTGCATCATGGGAAATGAACCCTCTCACTGGTCTATTGTATTACCTTTGATTCCCTTTGAACAAACACTGACGGTCGTTGTGTCGCTCCACTGATCCACCGCGCTGACGCTCATCCAGATTAACACATGGGATTAGAGCGAGAGAGAGAAAGAGAGAGAGAGACTCCGCCCACAGTGAAGTCCGCCCATCTGCTCACCTGAGAGAGAGAGAGAGAGAGAGAGAGAGAGAGACGTGGATGGACCAGCGTTGGACAGAGGACGTGAGACGAGCTGTAGAGGACATTCTGTGAGACATGGACGTGATGTTTGGGAGGTTGGTTCTGTTGGGCCTCGGGACTCTGCTGGTCTCAGGGACTCTGCTGGTCTCAGGGACAGGTTGGTATGAAGTCTGTGGTCTGTGCTGGATTCCTTTGATCAGCTGTTTGATTGGCAGGTGTCTGTTCCTGCAGAGACCACTGGTGACCTGACGGTGGACTCTCAGGACTCTCAGGACCTCAGAGGTCCAGGAGATCCCACGCTGGACTCAGATGATCTTCTGTACCGACAACACTCGGCTGTGACCCGGAGGAGGAGGAGCCTCTTGTTTCCCAGTGGAGTCAAACTGTGTTCTCAGGAGAGTCTGGACCAGGTCTTCCAGAACCACCTGAGCTACTTTCACCTCAGAGGTTCGTCCGTCTTTGTTTTAACTCTTTAAGTCAAATGTTCTGAGGTTAAAGACAAACTGTCCCTCAGTCCTGGTCCTGGATCCCCGAGTATTAAGAACCCTGTTTTCTAAAGTGTGTCAGGAGAGCGTCTGGGAGGCCTTCAAGATCTTCTGGGACCGTCTGCCTGAGGGGAGCGAGTACCAGGACTGGACCGGCCGCTGCATGGACGGCTCCGTCAGCGTCGTGGACATCGGCAGCTTCTTCAGCCGCTCAGAGGAGCACAGCGCCCTCATCAGGAGCGTGAGTGCACTGACGTAGAGCAGCTTCACCACTTCCTGTTGCTGATTTAGTTACGGCCCACTTCCTGTTTTGGATGATTAAACTTCTGTGCATGACCTGCACGCAGGAAGTGGACAATCTGAAACAGGAAGTGGACTGTAACTTTGAGTCAGGGCCATAGCGCCACCTCTGGGATCCAATGAGTTCATATCTGACTTTTTCTTGTTCAGTTTAATGACTGTCCTTCACATTGAAGACATTTGTCCTTCACATTGAAGACATTTGTCCTTCACGCTTAAGACATTTGTCCTTCACATTGAAGACATTTGTCCTTCACATTGAAGACATTTGTCCTTCACATTGAAGACATTTGTCCTTCACGCTGAGGACATTTGTCCTGCTTTTGTTTCTTGGTCTTTGCTCATTGACGTGTTTGTGTGTTTCAGAGAGTTTCTATGGTGACGTCTTTAAACAGGTCAGTGTGTTGTTGTTGTTGTTGTTCTAACACCTGTGTTGTTGTTGTTGTTGTTCTAACACCTGTGTTGTTTCATCACCTGTGACAGTGCGTCCGTCACCTCAGCTCCGCCTCCTCCCTGCAGGTAACAGCTCAGTGTTATTTTATAAACATGTGATCATTTATGAGAGGGTGAAACCTGAGCTGTGTGTGTGTGTGTCTTGTGTTGTGTGTGTGTTTGTGTGTGTGTGTTGACTCATGTTTGACTTCAGTTAAAAAGTCCATTGAAAGTCAAAGTCTTTTAATGTCTCACAGAAGTCGTCTTTATTACTGTTAATGTCCTCCATGTTTACTGGGTTAACCTAACTCTGTCCTCTGTCTTTGTCCCACAGCTCTGAAAGGACAAATGTCCACAGTGGACACTCTGAGACAGAGACAGGTGAGCATGTTGACATCAGACTGCCTTGTCCAACAATGGTGGACAAAAATGTCCTCAAAGGTCTTGATTTTGTGTTTTTCTGGAGCAAAGAAAGAAGAAAATGTTGACATTTGAGAAGTGATTTTTCAGATGAAATAATCTGATTCTTTAAAGTTAATCACACTTGAAATCACATTTCTGCATCAGCTTGATCTGGTTCTGTCTACATTTAGACTCTGAAACAGTGTCCAGAGTTAGGAGTGACCTGCTGACCCAGTCTTTAAAGTCTGTGAGATTAAAGGTGTGTGTGTGTGTGGGGGGGGGGGGGGGCAGACTCTCTCAGAATAGATCATAAGCCTATTTACAGTCTGCTCAGAGGACACAACTGTCTCTGACATGGTCCTCCAGACACTGTCAGGGTCCAGGTCCAGGTCCAGTGTAGCTCTGGTTTCTGTCCTGGTCTGGTTTGGAATGCTTAAGTCCTGGTTTAGGCCTGTGTTTCCAAAGTCAGGACATTTTCAAGAGAGGACACATTTTACTTCAGGTTGTTTTGGTTCTGTTCCTAATGGAAACCAAACTGAACCAAACTGAACCAAACTGAACTAAACTGAACCAAACTGAACCGTATTGAACCGCTCCACTTTCCTCATGACGTCATATTTGAGTTAAACTTTGGTACAAAGACAAACTCCAGCTCATCCTTTCTTTTCTTTGGTTTACTCTGACTTTACAGAAGAAGACGATTTCACAACTTCACCATCAGAGGACACAGAGGACACAGCTGAGGACACAAAGGACACAGCTGAGGACACAGAGGACACAGCTGAGGACACAGAAGACACAGCTGAGGACACAGAAGACACAGCTGAGGACACAGAAGACACAGCTGAGGACACAGAGGACACAGCTGAGGACACAGAAGACACAGCTGAGGACACAGAGGACACAGCTGAGGACACAGAAGACACAGCTGAGGACACAGAAGACGAGGTAACCGGTCCAGATACCATGAAGAAGGAGATGGTAGATCCTGGTGAGGTGATGCTGAACCAAGAGCTGCTTCAAGAAGTCGCCCCAAAGAGTGAGGAGCCAACGCTGGATTCTGTGGCTGCTGTTGAGGTTCTGAGTGAGACCTCTGCAGAACCTGTGACAGCAGCTGGTTCTGTGGATCACTTAGGACTGGGGGTTTCTCCAGAACCTGGTGCTGAGGACCTGTCAGAAGATCAGAACATCATGGTGCTGATCCCAGCAACACATGCAGAGGACATTAAGGGTCCAGAAGAAGAAATTGAAGACAATTATTTAGTAGATTCAGTTTTAGAAGAACCCACTGAGGATCCACCTGAGCGCAGCACTGGAACACAAGCAACTGAAGGAAACCTTCATTCATCACCAGTGGAACATCCTTCAGACGCTGTTGTAGATGAAGTCCACACAGAGGTCCTCCCAACGGAGTTGCTCCTGGAACGTACAGATCCAGATTCAGAGGAAGAACCAGAACAAGAATCCAGATCAACTGCAGAAACCGTTTCTCTGATGACGAAGACACAAACAAAAGCTGCTGAAGAAGAAGACAAAATGTCTGAGGAGAAACTGACACCAACACCTGAGGTTAGTCCTGAGTCTGTCCTGACTTTAGAAGATGAAAAGGAGGAGATACAAGCAAATACTGCAGAGGTTAGAACACATGAAGATAAACCAGCTGCAACAAACACTGCTGAAGAACCAGAGGAACATGAAGAACATGAAGAACAGGCCTCTGACGCTGCTGCTAAAGTGGAATCTCCAGCTGAAGAACCAGATGAAGCAGATGAGGGAACAGAAGAACCATCTGAAGGTGGAGAAGAAATACTTGATGCACCTTTAGAACATGAAGATGAAGAACGTGGAGTTGTGACCACATTTAATCCATTAGAAGATGGTGTAAAAGAAGCAGAACCTGGTGACCTATCTGATGGAGATGTAGATACAACAGAAGAAGAAGCTGGAGGTGAGATATTAGAGGACAGAGAAGAACCGAGAGCAGAAGTGTCTAAAGCAGAGGTTACACAGGAGGTAAGACCACAGACCTTCTCACACTCTGTGGTTCTAGAAGACACAAGTGAACCCACGATAACTGCAGAACTTCCAAGGAGCTCCGTGTTCCACATAACTCCAGCAACCACACTGAGTCCTCCTCTGGTGGAGGATCCAGTCAAGAAGGTCTCAGAACCTGGACCCATGGAAAAAGATGTCACCCCAGAGTCTATAACTTTAGAATCAGAAAGGCCTCATGAGGTCCTCCAAGATCCCTCTGAAGAAGACCTCGCTCCTTCAGAGCTTCCCAGAGAGAACGTTGATGACGTCTCTGTTTATATAAAAGCAGAGGATCCTGGGAAAATCCTGACTGAAGATCCAGCTGAAGAACCTTCTGAGTCCTCTCTTGTTACAGACAAGGCCACGCCCCCTCTTGTTACAGACAAGGCCACGCCCTCTCTTGTTACAGACAAGGCCACGCCCCCTCTTGTTACAGACAAGGCCACGCCCCCTCTTGTTACAGATGAGGCCACGCCCCCTCTTGTTGCAGAGCCCAGCCCCTCTTTGGAAGTTACAGCCAAGTACGTGGTTGAGTACAATAACGGTAACTTCCCTGACGTCACAGAAGAACCTCACGACGGCTTTGGTTTGGAGGACGAGAACTCGGTAAACAGATCAATCAACAGTTTATCTAACCTTTGCTACCAAACACATCATCTCTTTGATCTCTGTCTCTGTCTCCGCTTGTTCAGATTGGTAACGAGATCGACGACACCTTGTTGTGGCCCCTGAGGCCCCTGAAGGACCAGGAGGTGGCGCTCAGCATCAAACTGAGAGGAGAACCCTACAACGACGCTCTGAGAGACCCGAGCAGCTTCTACTATCAGCAGCTGAGCCGACGCTTCACACGCAAGGTTTTTATCCTCAGAGCTTAGCATTAGCTAATGCTAACATGTTTTCATCAGGGTTGTTGTGTGGAAAGTCCCCCTCACCTCCTTGGTCTGATGATCTGACCTTTGACCTCTGTGTCAGTGATGATCTGACCTTTGACCTCTGTGTCAGTGACAATCTGACCTTTGACCTCTGTGTCAGTGATGATCGGACCTTTGACCTCTGTGTCAGTGACGATCTGACCTTTGACCTCTGTGTCAGTGACAATCTGACCTTTGACCTCTGTGTCAGTGACAATCTGACCTTTGACCTCTGTGTCAGTGTCGATCTGACCTTTGACCTCTGTGTCAGTGACGATCTGACCTTTGACCTCTGTGTCAGTGACGATCGGACCTTTGACCTCTGTGTCAGTGATGATCGGACCTTTGACCTCTGTGTCGATCTGACCTTTGACCTCTGTGTCAGTGATGATCGGACCTTTGACCTCTGTGTCGATCTGACCTTTGACCTCTGTGTCAGTGTCGATCTGACCTTTGACCTCTGTGTTCTCTAGATTGAAGAGACCTTTGAGAAACTGCCGGGTTTTAAAGACGCAAACGTCCTCGAGTTCAGGTGAGAACGACTGACATTTGAGGGGGAGGAGCTTATGTGAATCTGATGTTTACTGTGTGTGTGTGTGTGTGTGTGTGTGTGTGTGTTTGTTCTTAGGCCTCAGAAGGATCTGGATCGGTGAGTCTCTCTCACACGCACCACCCACACACACACACACACACACAATGTCTCTGTCTTTAATCCTCTTTCACTACCATCGCTCTAATTTCCACTTAACGTCTTTAACAACAGTTCTCAGCTGTTAAGACGCTCACGTCCACATGTCCACATGTCCACATGTCCACATGTCCTCATGTCCACATGTCCTCATCATAATCTTTTTGGACAGAGACAAAAAACATAATCTCCTCCTCCTCAGTGGTCTGGTGGTGCTGGTGGTCTACAGTGTGAGGATGGAGGTGGAGGAGGACAGTAGTGGACTCTCCAGTCAGATCCTGGTCTTGATCTCGGATCAGAACCAGGTTCTGGAGCAGAGTTTCTCTGGAGCTGAGTTCCCCACCGTGGTCTACACCATCACTGACATGAGGAACTTCATCACTGAAGCTCTGCACAGAGAAGACCTGATGACCAACGTCAGCCTGGACCCTGGTACCACTCTTTATATATATGTACATATATACAGTATATACATGTGTGTACTGCATATACTGTATATATGTACATATATATACAGTATATACAGTATATACATGTGTGTATTATATATACTGTTAGCCTGATGGAGGTGTGGTCATCAGTAGATGATCAGATCATAACCAAACCTTTGTGAACGTCGTCTTTCAGCAGAAAACTCGTTGCCTTCAGTCAAACCGACGTCTTCATGGACAGAGACCTTCATCACCATGGTGAGCATCAAACTCCTCCTCCTCATTTCTTCAGATGTCTTTGAGGATGATGTCAAACGTCTGTCTTCAGGACAACGTCCTCGCCGCAGAAAAACCTCCTGACGCTCCGAACCATGAGGTGGAAATGAACGACGTGTTCCTGAAGAAGGACGACTTCCTGTTTGAGTCCTTTGATCCGTGGAAAAGTCCTCAGAGTGACAGCGTGAGTGAGAACGACGTCTTCATGATGGACGAGAGGACGTCGTCTCCACCGATCCTGGACCTGGAGAGACCACGTCAAGATGGTGAGAGAGAACTAGTGTTATTCATGTTCCTGGTGACTCGTCAGTGTTTGTCCTTCACAATAAAATGTTTTCTACTTCACAGAAAATGGACGTATTGAAGATGAGGGATTTCTTCTCAGTCCTGATGACCACATGTCCAGAGGAACCCTGCCTGGACCTTCACCTCAGGGTCAGGAGAACCTGTTGACTGATGGATCTGGATCTGGTTTCTCTGGAGATGGTCAGGAACCTGATCTTTGGTCTGACAGTAGTGTTTTGTACAAAGAGGGGGGTGACGGTCTGGAGGTGCTGCCACCACCTGATCTGGAGGAAGAAGACCAGGACGAGGAGTGGGTTGTTGAGTCGCTAACGACTGAGAAAGTGGATTTGGTTACGATGACAAACTTTCCTGCTTCTGGAGAGTCTTTGCTAAACCGTGGGAATGAGGAACCTTTAGTTGAGATGGTGGTGGAACCACGGTACTCCAGCACAACTCAAGCTCCTGTGTTCTCACCCAACGTAGCACTGAATGTTGAACTGTCCGTACAAACAGCTGAGACGTCTGGTATCTATGAAGACCACACTTCCACAGAACCACTCACACACTCTCCTCAATCTGACCCTTGGACTCGTGAGGTCCAGGTCTTTGCAGAACCACCTGGATTAGCAGGTGAGCTTCAGGAAATATCTGAGCTGACAGAAGTAGCTACGTTAGCTGTGACTCAGCTTCCTGTCGTTACAGTTGAGTTGACGTCAACAGAAGAAGTTTCTCGTCCTGAGTTTCAGACAGAAACAATCAAAGAGTCGAGCTTAAAAACAGCCACAGAGGAACTCACTGACAAACCCAAACTACTGCTGCCAGAACCTGAAGACCACAGAGAGGTCCAGATCTTAGAGGAGCAGCACATCAGCACCACTGATCCCTCATCAACAACAACAACAACAACAACAACTACTACTGCAGCTCTGGTCATCGAAGCTCTTGGAACAGACCTGGTCATGGATGAAGTCATGGTCGTCACGACAACGACCGTTCCACCGATCTCAAGTTCATCCACAAGTTCAGATGAGGACAGCAGCAGCAGCAGCAGCAGCAGCAGCAGCAGCAGCAGCAGCAGCAGCAGCAGCAGCAGCAGCAGCAGTAGTGTGGTCCTCTCACCTGAGAAGGACTCGCCTTTCACTCGAGTGTCAGATTCAGCTCCTGAAGACGAGGAACTGGCTGAAAATGAACATCTGAGTTATGAAGATGTTGAGGGAGTTCCAGTAAGTGGTTTGTCTACACCTTTATCTTCAGACTCAGGTTCTCCGGCTCCATCTTCAGTCTCAGGTTCTCCAGCTCCATCTTCAGACTCAGCTCCATCTTCAGTCTCAGGTTCTCCAGATCCATCTTCAGACTTAGGTTCTCCAGATCCATCTTCAGACTCAGGTTCTCCAGCTCCATCTTCAGACTCAGCTCCATCTTCAGTCTCAGGTTCTCCAGATCCATCTTCAGACTTAGGTTCTCCAGCTCCATCTTCAGACTCAGCTCCATCTTCAGACTCAGGTTCTCCAGCTTCTCCCACAGATGATGGTGAGGTCATGACCTTGACTGATACTTCAGAAGCAGCAGAAGCTCCAGATGTTTTCCAGATGACTTCGTCACCACAGGAGGTCAGAAACAACACTCCTGCTGCTGAGATACAAACTTCAGATCACGGCTTCTCCAACGTTCCGACCATCGACGTGACCTTTGACCTGTTTGATTACGGCGCTGTGGTGCCTGAAGGAGAGAGCAGTGGTTATTCCAGTGGAGCTCATGGCTCAGATCTGGATGCTCTGGCGTTACCGACTCGTCCAGGCAGAGCTCTGACGGTGTTCTTCAGCCTGAGAGTGACCAACATGGCCTTCTCCATGGACCTGTTCAACAAGAGTTCTCCTGAGTACAAGGCCCTGGAGCAGAGGTTCCTGCAGCTGGTGAGAACTCAAAGAAATGTTTGTGTAAAGGTCTTCATCACGTCACCATGTGTTTGTCTCTGTGCAGCTGGTCCCGTATCTTCAGTCCAACCTCAACAACTTTAAGAACCTGGAGATCCTGAACTTCAGGAACGGCAGCATTGTGGTGAACAGCAGGATGAGATTTGGCAAACCTGTTCCTCAAGGTGTCACTAATGTGGTCTATCTGATCCTGGAGGACTTTGCTGAGGCTGCTTATCACACCATGAACCTGTCTATAGACAAGTACTCACTGGACGTGGAGTCAGGTGTGTGTGTGTGTGTGTGTGTGTGTGAGTGTGAGTGTGAGTGTGAGTGTGTGTGTGTGTGTGTGTGTGTGTGTGTGTGTGTGTGAGTGTGTGAGTGTGAGTGTGAGTGTGAGTGTGTGTGTGTGTGTGTGTGTGTGTGTGTGAGTGTGTGTGTGTGTGTGAGTGTGTGAGTGTGTGTGTGAGTGTGTGAGTGTGTGAGTGTGTGTGTGGGGGTGTGTGTGTGTGTGTGTGTGTGTGTGTGTGAGTGTGTGTGGTTGAGTGTTGTCAGATTAAGAGATAATCCAGGTTCACTACGTCTCTGTGTTCAGGACTAAGACATAATCTGTCTGTGGACGAGCATCTGTGTCTCAGGTGAAGACGAGGACATGAATGATCCCAGAGGATCTGTCCTCTGTCCTCATGTCCTGTGTCCTCATGTCCTGTGTCCTCATGTCCTGTGTCCTCATGTCTTCTGTCCTCATGTCTTCTGTCCTCATGTCCTGTGTCCTCATGTCCTCTGTCCTCTGTCCTGTGTCCTCATGTCCTGTGTCCTCATGTCTTCTGTCCTCATGTCTTCTGTCCTCATGTCCTGTGTCCTCATGTCCTCTGTCCTCATGTCCTGTGTCCTCATGTCCTCTGTCCTCTGTCCTCATGTCCTGTGTCCTCTGTCCTCTGTCCTCATGTCTTCTGTCCTCATGTCCTGTGTCCTCATGTCCTCTGTCCTCTGTCCTCATGTCCTGTGTCCTCATGTCCTCTGTCCTCATGTCCTCTGTCCTCATGTCCTCTCACTTCCTCATCAGTTTAATCTGTCTGAGCCAATCAGACGAGCCGCTGACTGTCTGATAACTGTCACTGAGTCACCATGGTTCTCATCCTCTGTGTGTGTGTGTGTAAATAAAGAATTCTTCTTCTTCACTTCCTGTTTCCTGTTCAGGTGAGGGGGCGGATCCCTGTAAGTTCCAGGCGTGTAACGACTTCTCTCGGTGTCGTGTGAACGCGTGGTCGGGCGAGGCCGAGTGTGTGTGCGACGCGGGTCACGTGAGCGTGGACGGACTCCCGTGTCAAAGCGTCTGCGACGTCCGCGCCGACTTCTGCCTCAACGACGGCAAATGCGACGTCATCCCTGGCAAAGGCGCCATCTGCAGGTCAGAGCGGGTTCTGCACTGGAATCGCTGTCTTCAGACAGAGGATTCCAGGCTTTTATTTTGGCGGTGTGTCTGCAGGTGTCGTGTTGGAGAGAACTGGTGGTACCGCGGCGAACACTGCGAAGAGTTCGTCTCTGAGCCGCTGGTCGTCGGCATCGCCATCGCCTCTGTGGCGGGTTTCCTCGCGGTGGCGAGCGCCATCGTCTTCTTCCTGTCGAGGACGCTGCGAGAGCAGTACGACGGCGAGGACTCTGAGGACCCGGTGAGGTGAGACACGCCCCCTTCTGGATTACTCTCCATCGGATTGGCTGGTATTTAAGAGAGGTTTTTGTGTCCTTGCAGACGCGGCGACAGCGTGCCGACGCTGCAGCGCGCCAACAAGTACAACCCCACGTTAGAGGGCGATCCGGTCGCCGTGCAGTTCTACCGTCGCTATGACGACGACCTGCCGCAGTACTACAGTCGCCGTGACTGCGACCAATCAGAGTGCAGCAGCGAGGACGTCAAACACATCTACCACAACACCACGCTGTCCACGGAGGTGAGTCGTCTGCACAGAGGTCGACCGTTTATACGTCGATGTGTTTATGTTTCAACATCAACAGCATTTTATTAGCATTTTATTAGCATTTTATTAGCAACATAAACGCTTCTGAAGTTCTGAGCCTCAGTCTCGTAAACACCTGACCACCTGCTGTGAAACTGGACGGTTTCAGCCCACTTCCTGTTTCGTGGCAATTGGTTGAAAATGGTCAAAATACCGAAGGTTTCCCGTGGCCACGCCCCAATCAGCAAGATGGACGCCAAATTCAAAATGGCCGACTTCCTGTTTAATTTTTTCTTCGTCTCGTTTTCACCACTTTTACGTATCCTCCTTTAATGTATAACATTTTCCACCAGCGTTGGTCTGTGTCCACTCACTCTTCATGAATGAATGAATGAGTGAGTGAGTGAGTGAGTGAGTGAGTGAGTGAATGAGTGAATGAATGAACAAGTGAGTGAGTGAATAATGAGTGAATGAGTGAATAGTGAATGAATGAGTGAATGAATGAATGAATGAATGAGTGAACGAATGAACGAGTGAATGAATGAATGAATGAACAAGTGAGTGAGTGAATAATGAATGAATGAATGAGTGAATGAATGAGTGAGTGAATGAATGAGTGAGTGAATGAGTGAATGAATGAATGAACGAGTGAGTGAATGAGTGAGTGAGTGAACGAATGAACGAGTGAATGAATGAATGAATGAGTGAATGAGTTAGTGAATGAATGAATGAGTGAACGAATGAATGAATGAATGTGTGAACGAATGAACGAGTGAATGAGTGAATGAGTGAGTGAATGAATGAATAAACGAATGTGACAAAGATGTTTTTGTGCAGGAGATCCAGGAGCGTCTCAGGATCATTGAGTTGTGTTCCAGAGATCAACACTTCACTGACTTTGTGCGACAAACACAAGTGTGAGTAAATATAATGTGTGGACGTCTCACATGTGTCCAACTCCTCTGAGGACGTTTGTCTCTGTGGGACAGACACAGACATGAGTAAATATAATGTGTGGACATCTCACATGTGTCCAACTCGTCTGAGGACGTTTGTCTCTAACATCAGTTGGTGTCTTTGTCCTCAGGTTCCTGGAGAGACGCAGCAGCTCTGAGGCAGCAGACGTATGGCGTCATGGTAACCAGTGATGTCATCACCTTGTCTCTGATTGGCTGTCTGCCTTTACCTTTGACCTTTGAAGGGGAGGAGTCTTCTGTCCTCTGGCTGTGTCTTCTCTGTTGGACAGAACTTTGACCTCTGACCTGTAAATACTGGTGTGTTTTCACTGTTTCCTGTTTGTCTTAATCTTTGATCTGTCGCCTCAGCTGTTTCCTGTCTGTGACTCCGCCCCCATCAGTGCCTTCGCTGCTTCTTTGGGACGCGATTGTTTCGCAGTATTTTTTGGATCCTTTGATATTAAATCTGCGTGGCGACAGCTCACATCAACAAAACTAAGCCCCGCCTCTTCGTACTGTCGTCTGCGATTCACACCATTGTTTACGTTTCTGTCCGATAAATTCTAGTTCGCACTTTTAGCGTTAGAGTTAATTCTGGCTTTGTTTATGTTTTTCTTTGAATAGGAGACGATTATTTCAATACAACTTCACATGTAGATTAAATGTGTTTCTAACATATCATTCATGTTGTGACAATGTCACAAAAAACACCACTTATATTACAAAACACCACTTATGTCACAAAAACACCACTTATGTTAAAAAACACTACTTATGTCACAAAAACACCACTTTTGTTAAAAAACACCACTTATGTTAAAAAACACCACTTTTGTTAAAAAACACCACTTTTGTTAAAAAATCACCACTTATATTAAAAAACACCACTTATGTTAAAAAACACCACTTATGTCACAAAATCACCACTTATGTCACAAAAACACCACTTACGTTAAAAAATCACCACTTTTGTTAAAAAACACCACTTTTGTTAAAAATCACCACTTATGTTAAAAAATCACCACTTATATTAAAATCACCACTTATATTAAAATCACCACTTATGTCACAAAAACACCACTTTTGTTAAAAAACACCACTTATGTCACAAAATCACCACTTTTGTTAAAAAACACCACTTTTGTTAAAAAACACCACTTTTGTTAAAAAACACCACTTTTGTTAAAAAATCACCACTTATATTAAAAAACACCACTTATGTTAAAAAACACCACTTATGTCACAAAATCACCACTTATGTCACAAAAACACCACTTACGTTAAAAAATCACCACTTTTGTTAAAAAACACCACTTTTGTTAAAAATCACCACTTATGTTAAAAAATCACCACTTATATTAAAATCACCACTTATGTCACAAAAACACCACTTTTGTTAAAAAACACCACTTATGTCACAAAATCACCACTTTTGTTAAAAAACACCACTTTTGTTAAAAAACACCACTTATGTTAAAAAATCACCTCTTTTGTTAAAAAAACACCACTTTTGTTAAAAAACACCACTTTTGTTAAAAATCACCACTTTTGTTAAAAAAACACCACTTATGTTAAAAAATCACCCCTTTTGTTAAAAAACACCACTTATGTCACAAAATCACCACTTTTGTTAAAAAACACCACTTTTGTTAAAAAACACCACTTTTGTTAAAAAACACCACTTATGTTAAAAAATCACCCCTTTTGTTAAAAAACACCACTTATGTCACAAAATCACCACTTTTGTTAAAAAACACCACTTTTGTTAAAAAACACCACTTTAAAAAATCACCACTTATGTTAAAAAACACCACTTATGTCACAAAATCACCACTTTTGTTAAAAAACACCACTTTTGTTAAAAAACACCACTTTAAAAAATCACCCCTTTTGTTAAAAAACACCACTTATGTCACAAAATCACCACTTTTGTTAAAAAACACCACTTTTGTTAAAAAACACCACTTATGTCACAATGTTGTAAAAGTGCAATAAAAGTGAATTATGTTACAAAAATCTGTGTTTCCAGTGTGTGTGTGTGTGTGTGTGGAGCGTGTGAGCGTGTGTGAGCGTGTTTGTGTGTTTGTGTGTGTGTGTGTGTGTGTGTGTGTGTGTGTGTGTGTGTGTGTAGAGCGTGTGTGTGTGTGTGTGTGTGTGGTGTGTGTGGTGTGTGTGGTGTGTGTGTGTGTGTGTGTGTGTGTGTGTGTGTGTGTGTGTGTGTGTGTGTGTGTGTGTGTGTAGTGTTGACAGATCCTCTTCGTCTTCATCGTCTCAGTGATGACAGTAAAGAATGTGTGTGAGGAACAGGAAGTGTGTTTGTGTTTGTGTTTTGTGTTTTCACTTGGACCAACACGCTGCTGTTTTATTACCCACAATGCTCGGCTGCTGTGTGTGGTTACACAGATAAACACATTTAAAAACATGAGGTCGTGCAGCCTCTGATGATGTCATCACAGCAGCTGAATTCCCTGACATCACTTCCTGTTTGCAGTGAAGTCGGTGTCACACTGATAACCATCCCATAGTCACTGTCACACTGTGTGTGTGTGGTGCATTCAGGGACCTGCAGTGTGAGTTGGACAGAGTGTGGTGTTTTGGGGGATTTCCTCTGTGACGAGGCGTTCACTGCTCATGAAGCTGGCGTGGAAAATAAGACGTCCTGTTCTCCGCTCGCTGTTCCAACCCCAGGACATTTCCAAGTGGGGGAGCTGACGAGCTGGAGGACATCTGCTAACACTTTCCTCTGTGAGACGTTCACTGAACCTCTGTGAACGCTGGGATTCAACGGTCCCTGAATGCATCACCTCGTGAAGACTGAACAAGACTTTGGAGAGAGTTTACGTGACTTTGACGAGACTTTGACGAGACGTGAGTTTGACGTGAGTTTGACGTGACTTTGACGTGACTTTGACGAGACTTTGACGAGACTTTGACGAGACGTGACTTTGACGTGAGTTTGACGTGAGTTTGACGTGACTTTGACGTGACTTTGACGTGAGTTTGACTTTGACGAGACTTTGACTTTGACGTGACTTTGACTTTGACGTGACTTTGAGTTTCCGTTCTTTTCCTCTGTTTCAAACTCAGTGTATTTGCAGGTGTTAAAGTTGACTGCAGGTGGCGCTGCTCAGTCCCAGGTCAGTGAATGCATCACGTCAGTGTAAAGCTGTTGTCCAGACCTCAGTGAACACAAAGACTTCATTGTGAAACAGGAAGAGGCCGCAGAGCCGTCATGGCCGCCGCTGAACCACCGTGTGACAGAGGTTACATTAACTTCACTGAACATCAGGCTGATGAGAAGCAGGTGAAGATGAAGATGATGATGATGTTACTGCTGCTTATGATTCTGCTGCTGATGATTATGTTACTGATGATTCTGCTGCTGCTGATGATGATGATGATGATTCTGATTCTGATGATTCTGTGGTTCTGGCAGCAGCAGAGTCTTGATTGGTTTAAGAGCTGTTTGTTCTCAGAGACATGAGCCAATCAGCTGAGGGCGAGGACACACTGTAAAAATGTCTTCAGTCAAACAAACACACACACACACACATAGAATACACACACACAGACACACAACAACACAGAACAACCGCAGAGACTGTGGGTGTCTCTGTGTGTGTGTTCAGTGTGTGTGTGTGTGTCTGTGTGGTTGTTGTGTGTGTGTGTTCTGTGTGTGTGTGTGTGTGTGTGTGTGTGTGTGTTCAGTGTGTGTGTGTGTGTGTGTGGTTGATGTAAAAAGCAGAGTAAAGAAAAAAAAACTCATGTTTGAGCGAGAGGGGGGGAGGGGTGGGGGCGGGTCAGGGGGCGGGGCTTGTACAGTATGTGAATACAGTATAGGAGCTGGTGATGTCATCTAAGCCCCGCCCACCTGCCCAGGCTATAGATGCTGCTGAGTCCAGTTCTTCAGAGAGAGACGAGACGTCTGCTCAACAAGTCCTGATCCTGATCCTGATCCTGATCCTGGTCCTGATCCTGATCCTGATCCTGATCCTGGTGTCACTAGAGTTCAGAGGTCATGGCGAGCATTGATGTCCTCCTGCTGTTGCTCGGGGCAACGGCTTTGTTTAGAGGAACATCAGCTCAGAGAGGGAGGGGTGAGTAACACACACACACACACACACACACACACACACACACACACACACACACACAGACACACACACGCACACACAGACACACAGAACACACACACACACACACAGACACACAGAACACACACACACACACACACACACACACACACACAGTGAACGAGTGAAAATGATGGTGTGAATGTGAGTTTAAACTGCACAAAGTTAGTTTCTGCTGAGTCAGGTGTGTGTGTGTGTGTGTGTGTGTGTGTGTGTGTGTGTGTGTGTGTGTGTGTGTGTGTGTGTGTGTGTGTGTGTGTGTGTCTGTGTGTGTGTCTGTGTGTGTGTCTGTGTGTGTCTGTGTGTGTGTCTGTGTGTGTGTCTGTGTGTGTGTGTGTGTGTGTGTGTGTGTGTGTGTGTGTGTGTGAGGTGAGAGACAGCCAAGACCAACAGAGAGAGCATGTGTTGAGACAATGTTTCTTTATATGGAGGTGCACGCACACACACACACACACACACACACACACACACACACACACACACACACACACACACACACACACACACACACACACACACACACCCCCTCTCACACACGCACGCACACACTCTCTCTTACACACACACGCACACGCACGCACACGCACGCACACACACACACTCTCTCTCACACGCACACACACACACACACACCCTGTGCTGTGTTTAACGATGAGTGTGGTATTTGTACTACAGTACTCTGTGTATTTGTACTCGGTACTCTGCAGTATTTGTACACAGAGTACTGTAGTATTAGTGCCTGCACAGTGACAGCTGTTGACCTCTGACCTCACAGTCATGTCAGGAGTCAGGAAGTGGGCGTGTCCTTGTCGTACATGATTCAACACGTCCAACATGTGAGGACACACGAGACACACGAGACACATAAGACACATGAGACACATAAGACACACGTGAGACAAATGAGACACATGAGACACACGAGACACACGAGACTCATGAGACACATGAGACACATGAGACACACGAGACACACGAGACACATGAGACACATGAGACACATGAGACACACGAGACACACGAGACACACGAGACTCATGAGACACATGAGACACATGAGACACACGTGTGACAAATGAGACACACGAGACACACGAGACACATGAGACACATGAGACACATGAGACACATGAGACACATGAGACACACAAGACACACGAGACACACGAGACTCATGAGACACATGAGACACATGAGACACACGTGTGACAAATGAGACACATGAGACACACGAGACACATGAGACACACGTGAGACAAATGAGACACACGTGAGACACATGAGACAAATGAGACACACGAGACACATGAGACACGAGACAAATGAGACACACATGAGACACATGAGACAAATGAGACACATGAGACACATGAGACACGAGACAAATGAGACACACATGAGAC
>NC_139823.1:20360817-20438317 GCF_963457635.1 Microchirus variegatus
CTGAACGTCTCTGAACGTCTCTGATCGTCTCTGAACGTCTTCTGATCGTCTGAACGTCTCTGAATGTCTTCTGAACGTCTCTGAACGTCTCTGAACGTCTTCTGATCGTCTGAACGTCTCTGAACGTCTTCTGAACGTCTCTGAACGTCTTCTGAACGTCTCTGAACGTCTCTGAACGTCTTCTGATCGTCTGAACGTCTCTGAATGTCTTCTGAACGTCTCTGAACGTCTCTGAACGTCTTCTGAACGTCTCTGAACGTCTCTGAACGTCTTCTGATCGTCTGAACGTCTTCTGAACGTCTCTGAACGTCTCTGATCGTCTCTGAACGTCTCTTTTGCAGAAGCCTCCTGGATCTCACGCTCTCTTCCCTCCTCGTCCAGGTGAGATCTTCTCTTCTCCTCTTCTCTGTGTTGTCACAGTAACACACACACACACACACACACAGTCATAATCTCATGGTCTTCTCCCCACAGCGCCCCCTCATGGTCAGGACACGTTACCTCGTCTCACTGAGCCTAAACGTCTTCACTCGTCTCTTGGTAAAAAATGGACCAGGTTTTATTTCTACCACTTTTTTTCTGCTTCAGCTGAGGGGGCGGGGTCTGGGGGCGGGGTCTGGGGGCGGAGTCTGGGGGGCGGGTCAGCTGTGATTATCCTCTCTGTCCTCACTGTCCTCTCTGTCCTCACTGTCCTGTCTTTGTCTCCTGGACTTGTCTGTACTTCTGTGAGGTACGAGATGTTGTAACAATAAATATTGACCTGAGTCCAAACTGAGTCCAAAGTTTTTCTGTCCTTCAAAGATGGACATGTCCACTCTGATGGACATGTCCATCTTTGAAGGACACCCTGGTTCCCATGACGACTGTACCTCTGTCCTCCTCTGCTCCAGACAAAGGAAACTCTCTTCAAAACAACACCAAGCGTCTGCAGGATCCTCGTCCGTCTGTCCTCCCCCGACTACAGACGTCCTCGTACTCGTCCTCGTCCTCGTCCTCGTCCTCGTCCTCGTCCTCGTCCTCCCTCACTAACTCACCTGTCCACAGTGACGCTGTCTCACAGGAACAAACCACGCCCACTAACGAGGCAGAGAGACACAATCCTGAGGGTAAATAACAACGTCCACACACACACACACACACACACACACACACACACACACACACACACACACACACACACACACACACACACACACACACAACTTAACTTGTTTTTATGCTCAAAAACCTCAGAGTTTCTGTAAACGAGCCGATAAAAATCCTCTTTTCTGACGCTGTGAAACACCTCCACAACGCAGGAGGATCTGCTGTTCAGGAGAATCTCTGTTTACGTAACTGGACCAGGTTTTTTCAGAGATCTCACTGAGCCTGAGATTACAATAAAACACAGCGTTCTCAACAGTGACTGAACTGTTTGTTTAGAACCTTCAGGGCTTCATAAACAAGGTAATGACACAGATACACACTAAAAAACAGCGTTAATTGGAACTTCTGTTCTATGGGAGCTTTAGAAACAAAAAGTATCTCGGAAGGAATATTTTTAATGAATTTTTGAAAATTATGAAAATATTCATTTGCTCTGATGCACTTTGACAGTGAGCTGAGTTTCTTCAAAAAAACAAAAAGTATCTCGGAATTACTTGAAATTCACCATCATAATAGTCGGCATCGCCCTGAACAAGGATCAGTTGAAAATATTTGCAAAGCTCTTAAGGAATATTTTTAATGAATTTTTGAAAATCATGAAAATATTCATTTGCCCTGATGCACTTTGACAGTGAGCTGAGTTTCTTCAAAAAAAACAAAAAGTATCTCGGAATGACTTGAAATTCACCATCATAATAGTCGGCATCGCCCTGAACAAGGATCTGTTAAAAATATTTGCAAAGCTCTTAAGGAATATTTTTAATGAATTTTTAAAAATCATGAAAATATTCATTTGCCCTGATGCACTTTGACAGTGAGCTGAGTTTCTTCTCGAAAACAAAAAGTATCTCGGAATGACTTGAAATTCACCATCATAATAGTCGGCATCGCCCTGAACAAGGATCTGTTAAAAATATTTGCAAAGCTCTTAAGGAATATTTTTAATGAATTTTTAAAAATCATGAAAATATTCATTTGCCCTGATGCACTTTGACAGTGAGCTGAGTTTCTTCAAAAAAACAAAAAGTATCTCGGAATTACTTGAAATTCACCATCATAATAGTCGGCATCGCCCTGAACAAGGATCTGTTAAAAATATTTGCAAAGCTCTTAAGGAATATTTTTAATGAATTTTTAAAAATCATGAAAATATTCATTTGCCCTGATGCACTTTGACAGTGAGCTGAGTTTCTTCTCGAAAACAAAAAGTATCTCGGAATGACTTGAAATTCACCATCATAATAGTCGGCATCGCCCTGAACAAGGATCTGTTAAAAATATTTGCAAAGCTCTTAAGGAATATTTTTAATGAATTTTTGAAAATCATGAAAATATTCATTTGCCCTGATGCACTTTGACAGTGAGCTGAGTTTCTTCTCGAAAACAAAAAGTATCTCGGAATTACTTGAAATTCACCATCATAATAGTCGGCATCGCCCTGAACAAGGATCTGTTAAAAATATTTGCAAAGCTCTTAAGGAATATTTTTAATGAATTTTTAAAAATCATGAAAATATTCATTTGCCCTGATGCACTTTGACAGTGAGCTGAGTTTCTTCTCGAAAACAAAAAGTATCTCGGAATGACTTGAAATTCACCATCATAATAGTCGGCATCGCCCTGAACAAGGATCTGTTAAAAATATTTGCAAAGCTCTTAAGGAATATTTTTAATACATTTTTGAAAATCATGAAAATATTCATTTGCCCTGATGCACTTTGACAGTGAGCTGAGTTTCTTCTCGAAAACAAAAAGTATCTCGGAATCACTTGAAATTCACCATCATAATAGTCGGCATCGCCCTGAACAAGGATCTGTTGAAAATATTTGCAAAGCTCTTAAGGAATATTTTTAATGAATTTTTGAAAATCATGAAAATATTAATTTGCCCTGATGCACTTTGACAGTGAGCTGAGTTTCTTCAAAAAAACAAAAAGTATCTCGGAATGACTTGAAATTCACCATCATAATAGTCGGCATCGCCCTGAACAAGGATCTGTTGAAAATATTTGCAAAGCTCTTAAGGAATATTTTCAATGAATTTTTGAAAATCATGAAAATATTAATTTGCCCTGATGCACTTTGACAGTGAGCTGAGTTTCTTCTCGAAAACAAAAAGTATCTCGGAATTACTTGAAATTCACCATCATAATAGTCGGCATCGCCCTGAACAAGGATCTGTTAAAAATATTTGCAAAGCTCTTAAGGAATATTTTTAATGAATTTTTAAATATCATGAAAATATTCATTTGCCCTGATGCACTTTGACACTGAGCTGAGTTTCTTCAAAAAAAAAAAAAGTATCTCGGAATTACTTGAAATTCACCATCATAATAGTCGGCATCGCCCTGAACAAGGATCTGTTAAAAATATTTGCAAAGCTCTTAAGGAATATTTTTAATAAATTTTTGAAAATCATGAAAATATTCATTTGCCCTGATGCACTTTGACAGTGAGCTGAGTTTCTTCAAAAAAACAAAAAGTATCTCGGAATGACTTGAAATTCACCATCATAATAGTCGGCATCGCCCTGAACAAGGATCTGTTGAAAATATTTGCAAAGCTCTTAAGGAATATTTTTAATGAATTTTTGAAAATCATGAAAATATTCATTTGCCCTGATGCACTTTGACAGTGAGCTGACTTTCTTCAAAAAAACAAAAAGTATCTCGGAATGACTTGAAATTCACCATCATAATAGTCGGCATCGCCCTGAACAAGGATCTGTTGAAAATATTTGCAAAGCTCTTAAGGAATATTTTTAATGAATTTTTGAAAATCATGAAAATATTCATTTGCCCTGATACACTTTGACAGTGAGCTGAGTTTCTTCTCGAAAACAAAAAGTATCTCGGAATGACTTGAAATTCACCATCATAATAGTCGGCATCGCCCTGAACAAGGATCTGTTAAAAATATTTGCAAAGCTCTTAAGGAATATTTTTAATGAATTTTTGAAAATCATGAAAATATTCATTTGCCCTGATGCACTTTGACAGTGAGCTGAGTTTCTTCAAAAAAACAAAAAGTATCTCGGAATGACTTGAAATTCACCATCATAATAGTCGGCATCGCCCTGAACAAGGATCTGTTAAAAATATTTGCAAAGCTCTTAAGGAATATTTTTAATGAATTTTTAAAAATCATGAAAATATTAATTTGCCCTGAAGCACTTTGACAGTGAGCTGAGTTTCTTCTCGAAAACAAAAAGTATCTCGGAATGACTTGAAATTCACCATCATAATAGTCGGCATCGCCCTGAACAAGGATCTGTTGAAAATCATTGCAAAGCTCTTAAGGAATATTTTTAATGAATTTTTGAAAATCATGAAAATATTCATTTGCCCTGATACACTTTGACAGTGAGCTGAGTTTCTTCTCGAAAACAAAAAGTATCTCGGAATGACTTGAAATTCACCATCATAATAGTCGGCATCGCCCTGAACAAGGATCTGTTAAAAATATTTGCAAAGCTCTTAAGGAATATTTTTAATGAATTTTTAAAAATCATGAAAATATTCATTTGCCCTGATGCACTTTGACAGTGAGCTGAGTTTCTTCTCGAAAACAAAAAGTATCTCGGAATTACTTGAAATTCACCATCATAAAAGTCGGCATCGCCCTGAACAAGGATCTGTTAAAAATATTTGCAAAGCTCTTAAGGAATATTTTTAATAAATTTTTGAAAATCATGAAAATATTCATTTGCCCTGATGCACTTTGACAGTGAGCTGAGTTTCTTCAAAAAAACAAAAAGTATCTCGGAATGACTTGAAATTCACCATCATAATAGTCGGCATCGCCCTGAACAAGGATCAGTTGAAAATATTTGCAAAGCTCTTAAGGAATATTTTTAATGAATTTTTGAAAATCATGAAAATATTCATTTGCCCTGATGCACTTTGACAGTGAGCTGAGTTTCTTCTCGAAAACAAAAAGTATCTCGGAATGACTTGAAATTCACCATCATAATAGTCGGCATCGCCCTGAACAAGGATCTGTTGAAAATATTTGCAAAGCTCTTAAGGAATATTTTTAATGAATTTTTGAAAATCATGAAAATATTCATTTGCCCTGATGCACTTTGACAGTGAGCTGAGTTTCTTCAAAAAAACAAAAAGTATCTCGGAATGACTTGAAATTCACCATCATAATAGTCGGCATCGCCCTGAACAAGGATCTGTTAAAAATATTTGCAAAGCTCTTAAGGAATATTTTTAATGAATTTTTGAAAATCATGAAAATATTCATTTGCCCTGATGCACTTTGACAGTGAGCTGAGTTTCTTCTCGAAAACAAAAAGTATCTCGGAATGACTTGAAATTCACCATCATAATAGTCGGCATCGCCCTGAACAAGGATCTGTTGAAAATATTTGCAAAGCTCTTAAGGAATATTTTTAATGAATTTTTGAAAATCATGAAAATATTCATTTGCCCTGATGCACTTTGACAGTGAGCTGAGTTTCTTCAAAAAAACAAAAAGTATCTCGGAATGACTTGAAATTCACCATCATAATAGTCGGCATCGCCCTGAACAAGGATCTGTTAAAAATATTTGCAAAGCTCTTAAGGAATATTTTTAATGAATTTTTAAAAATCATGAAAATATTCATTTGCCCTGATGCACTTTGACAGTGAGCTGAGTTTCTTCTCGAAAACAAAAAGTATCTCGGAATTACTTGAAATTCACCATCATAATAGTCGGCATAGCCCTGAACAAGGATCTGTTAAAAATATTTGCAAAGCTCTTAAGGAATATTTTTAATGAATTTTTAAATATCATGAAAATATTCATTTGCCCTGATGCACTTTGACACTGAGCTGAGTTTCTTCTCGAAAACAAAAAGTATCTCGGAATTACTTGAAATTCACCATCATAATAGTCGGCATCGCCCTGAACAAGGATCTGTTAAAAATATTTGCAAAGCTCTTAAGGAATATTTTTAACAAATTTTTGAAAATCATGAAATGATTCATTTGCCCTGATGCACTTTGACAGTGAGCTGAGTTTCTTCTCGAAAACAAAAAGTATCTCGGAATGACTTGAAATTCACCATCATAATAGTCGGCATCGCCCTGAACAAGGATCTGTTGAAAATATTTGCAAAGCTCTTAAGGAATATTTTTAATGAATTTTTGAAAATCATGAAAATATTCATTTGCCCTGATACACTTTGACAGTTAGCTGAGTTTCTTCTCGAAAACAAAAAGTATCTCGGAATTACTTGAAATTCACCATCATAATAGTCGGCATCGCCCTGAACAAGGATCTGTTGAAAATATTTGCAAAGCTCTTAAGGAATATTTTTAATGAATTTTTGAAAATCATGAAAATATTCATTTGCCCTGATGCACTTTGACAGTGAGCTGAGTTTCTTCTCAAAATGTAAAAGTATCTCGGAATTACTTGAAATTCACCATCATAATAGTCGGCATCGCCCTGAACAAGGATCTGTTGAAAATATTTGCAAAGCTCTTAAGGAATATTTTTAATAAATTTTTGAAAATCATGAAAATATTCATTTGCCCTGATGCACTTTGACAGTGAGCTGAGTTTCTTCAAAAAAACAAAAAGTATCTCGGAATTACTTGAAATTCACCATCATAATAGTCGGCATCGCCCTGAACAAGGATCTGTTAAAAATATTTGCATAGCTCTTAACGAATATTTTTAATGAATTTTTGAAAATCATGAAAATATTCATTTGCCCTGATACACTTTGACAGTGAGCTGAGTTTCTTCTCGAAAACAAAAAGTATCTCGGAATGACTTGAAATTCACCATCATAATAGTCGGCATCGCCCTGAACAAGGATCTGTTGAAAATATTTGCAAAGCTCTTAAGGAATATTTTTAATGAATTTTTGAAAATCATGAAAATATTCATTTGCCCTGATGCACTTTGACAGTGAGCTGAGTTTCTTCAAAAAAACAAAAAGTATCTCGGAATTACTTGAAATTTACCATCATAATAGTCGGCATCGCCCTGAACAAGGATCTGTTGAAAATATTTGCAAACCTCTTAAGGAATATTTTTAATGAATTTTTGAAAATCATGAAATGATCCATTTGCCCTGATGCACTTGGACAGTGTCCATGCATGACTGTAAACTTCTCCTGGTCATTAAAATGGTAATATCATTTGAACCTGAAGTTTGTAAACCACTCACTCTCCCACACCAAAGTCAAATTGAGCTGCTGATCCTCTGCTGCCTCGTGTGGTCACTTTGTGTCTCCTTTCTTCTTTACAGCCTTTGGAAAGTCTCAACTCCTGCTACTGAGAACAGCTCTGACTGACAGCTGGGGTAAAGATGACCTTCTGACCTCATGACCTCATGACCTCCTGACCTCCTGACCTCATGACCTCCTGACCTCCTGACCTCCTGATCTCATGACCTCCTGACCTCATGACCTCATGACCTCCTGACCTCATGAACTCATGACCTCCTGACCTCATGACCTCCTGACCTCATGACCTCCTGACCTCCTCACCTCCTGACCTCATGACCTCCTCACCTCCTGACCTCATGACCTCCTGACCTCATGACCTCATGACCTCATGACCTCATGCTTCCTGCGCTTTTGCTTTTCCCATCTCAGCTGTTCATCTGCCTCCATCTTTGTTTCGTTTTGTTTGAGCTGTTTTGTCCACAGGAATGTCTTCATCTTCATCTTCTCGTAGGTAAAGACTCGTAGGTAGAGACTCAAAGACTCGTAGGTAAAGACTCGTAAAGGCTTGTAGGTAAAGACTCGTAGGTAAAGACTCATAAAGACTCGTAGGTAAAGACTTGTAGGTAAAGACTCGTAAAGACTCGTAGGTAAAGACTCGTAGGTAAAGACTCATAAAGGCTCGTAGGTAAAGACTCGTAGGTAAAGACTCGTAGGTAAAGACTCGTAAAGGCTTGTAGGTAAAAACTCGTAGGTAAAGACTCGTGAAGGCTCGTAGGTAAAGACTCGTAGGTAAAGACTTGTAAAGACTCGTAGGTAAAGACTCGTAGGTAAAGACTCGTAAAGGCTCGTAGGTAAAGACTCGTAAAGACTCGTAGGTAAAGACTCGTAGGTAAAGACTCATAAAGACTCGTAGGTAAAGACTCGTAGGTAAAGACTCGTAGGTAAAGACTCATAAAGACTCGTAGGTAAAGACTCATAAAGACTCGTAGGTAAAGACTCGTAAAGACTCGTAGACACATTTGGAGACATTTATTATGACAGTAGTGTGTGTGTGTGAGACACTGATGGACTTCATGTCTGTTACGTTAAGTGGATGAGAACGTAATATAAATGGTTCTTTAGACTAACATCATGGCTCCGCCCCATCACGGCTCCGCCCCATCACGGCTCCGCCCCACTGCTGCTGCATCATAAGCACATGACGTCACATCCCCTCCTTCACTTGTGTTTGGTCCTTCAGGTCAGAACAGAAACCTCAGACCAGGTCCCAGATCGTCCAGACCTGGATCAGGAAACCCCGTCTTTCCGGTCTCTAACGTCTTCAGACACTCGGGGACGCTCGGGGGTAAACGTCCTCTTCCTGTTTGTTTATGTTGATGAACGCAGCACACACACATGTGCACATGTAAACAACCAGTCAGTGACGCAGAATAATCCAGATTAAATCTCTAATCTGACATTGTGAGATCAGGTTGTTCCTGTGCTGCGTTCATGGACCACAGACAGAGTTTGTAACACTGACCTTTATCCCTGCAGTACATGGACAGCTCCACCGGGGGGCCTCCCCTCCTAAACCACTCTTATGGCAGAGACATCGTCTGGGTAAACAAACGTTCATGTCCTCCGTCTGTCCGTCTCTGCGTCTCCTTGTCCTCGTCCACGTTTGTCCTCCAGCTTCTTCAAATAATCACTTTGATTATTTGACTCACAAGTGATGTCACTGTGTGTCCATGTGGTGGCGCTGGTGAGCAGAGTCTGCATCTGTCTTTGACTGTCTTTGTCCTCTAAAGGAAGACAATTGTCTCGTCTCTTTCTCCAGGGTTAGGGACCCTGACCCTGACGAGCCCAGTGGAAAACCAGGGGTAACCAGGGGTAACCAGGGGTAACCAGGGTAACCAGGGGTAACCGGGGTAACCAGGGGTAACTAGGAGTAACCGGGGTAACCAGGGTTAACCAGGGGTAACCCTGTATCTCATCTCATACCCAGAATGCATTAACCTCTTCTTCACTGACATTCTTTTTGGAGTCCCTGCTCGAAAATGACATGCCCAAACTAAATAGAGTAAACCTATGCAGTAACAAGCTCTATGTGGATTATCTTGGTATCAAAATAAAGATAAAACTTGTGAGATTCCACCAGGTGTAAGTTTCACTGTAGATGCCACTGTGTCAGAGTAAATGTACATGGAACACAGCATAACTGAAGGATTTGTTTCTCTCGCCTAAAAAAAATATTGCATTTTAAAGCAAATATCACCTTTAAAATATGCAGTAGGAGCTTAAAAATACATGGAGGTCATGTAACAACATGTGGACATGAGCTGTGAAAAGTCTGATGCTACTGAAGTGAAGCAGAGTGAAATTACAGAGGTTTTAGTAAAGAGATGTCTAGGTGTTCTCACTTTTGGCACAGCTTGGCACCATCTGTGCCATTTTAGATTTCTTAGGTACCAAATTATTAAAAAACAATTTAATTGTATTTATATGTCAATATTGATCTAAAAAGAACTTGTTTTGAAAAAAAAAAAAAAAAAAAGTATAATAACTCGCCTTAAATGGATGCTCCCTGTGCGTGATAACAACTCTGTGACTCTGCAGCGTCTTCAGTTACTCAGCGCCACAGCTCTGGCTTACCTTGGTCAATTAGGGTGATTGACAGCTCGTTTTAAACGTCTAAACCTGTAGAATCAGACCCCGCCCTCCAAATGCAAGTCGATCACTTCATTAGAGAGTCAAAAGGACATAAATGCATATGACGCATTTGGGCGGACATTCGCCCTTCTCTAATCAGAACGATCTAATGTCGCTCTGTAATGATCAATCAGACCGGGATTTGTCCCCAAAGCATGCTGGGAAGTGTAGTTCTTCATTAGAAGCGGTTTTGTTCCGGTGGAAATAATTTGTTTTGATAAACAGCAAAGTTAAGACAATATTTATGGTTGTATTTCTTGAAAGTCAGTTGTTGTTTTGCTCTTATTTTGGGGCTGAATCCGTGAATCTTGGTCATAGAGTGATAAAAATGGTACCGTTAGAATCTGTAGATTCTCCGCTGTCCAGCCGACACGTCTTTTTTTGGTTTACATAATCACGCTGACGCTCCGGTGCCACTTTTCAATGTGTGCGATGTACGCTCTTCTTCACGGTTGCCCCCGATCCCGGGGGCAACCGTGAAGAAGAGGTTAAACAATACTGTTTAGTCCAATTTGGCTTGGTTGCTTTCACACCAGAGGAACTGTACCAAAGTAGGCCAGATGAAGCCCTTCAGGCAGGTCTCAGGTCTCAGGTCTCATATTTTATTCACACCTACGCAAACGAACCGAACCAAGGGACCGAACACGTTTGGTGTGCACCAAATGCTGTAGGTGTTAAAGTGGACTAAAGTGGACTAAAGTGGACTAAAGTGGATCACTAGTTCCACATTCCACAGATGTGTATAGATCATGCAGCTTCTGGAACTTTGTACGTTACAGAGTGAAACAAATGGATTTGTTGTGGACGTGGTCTGGACGTGGTCTTCAGCGCTCAGAGCCTCTGGTTTCCTCTGTGTTGTTTGAGTGAAAATCAAACCTGTGTTTATTTCATGTTTATTTACGTTGGAGAACAATAGAGGTTTGAGTGCGTCCTCATGTCCTCATGTCCTCATGTCCTCGTGTCCTTGTGTCCTTGTGTCCTCATGTCCTCATGTCTTCATGTCTTTGTGTCCTCATGTCCTCGTGTCCTTGTGTCTTCGTGTCCTCATGTCCTTGTGTCCCTGTGTCTTCATGTCCTCATGTCTTTGTGTCCTTGTGTCCTCATGTCTTCATGTCTTTGTGTCCTCATGTCCTCGTGTCCTTGTGTCTTCGTGTCCTCATGTCCTCGTGTCCTTGTGTCCTCATGTCCTCATGTCTTCATGTCTTTGTGTCCTCATGTCCTCGTGTCCTTGTGTCCTCATGTCCTCATGTCTTCATGTCTTTGTGTCCTCATGTCCTCGTGTCCTTGTGTCTTCGTGTCCTCATGTCCTTGTGTCCCTGTGTCTTCATGTCCTCATGTCTTCATGTCTTTGTGTCCTCGTGTCCTCGTGTCCTTGTGTCCTTGTGTCCTCATGTCTTCATGTCTTTGTGTCCTCATGTCCTCGTGTCCTTGTGTCTTCGTGTCTTCGTGTCCTCATGTCCTCGTGTCCTTGTGTCCTCATGTCCTCATGTCTTCATGTCTTTGTGTCCTCATGTCCTCGTGTCCTCATGTCCTTGTGTCCTCGTGTCCTCATGTCCTTGTGTCTTCGTGTCCTTGTGTCCTCATGTCCTCATGTCTTCATGTCTTTGTGTCCTCGTGTCCTTGTGTCCTTGTGTCCTCATGTCTTCATGTCTTTGTGTCCTCATGTCCTCGTGTCCTTGTGTCTTCGTGTCCTCATGTCCTCGTGTCCTTGTGTCCTCATGTCCTCATGTCTTCATGTCTTTGTGTCTTCATGTCCTCGTGTCCTCATGTCCTCGTGTCCTTGTGTCTTCGTGTCCTTGTGTCCTCATGTCCTCATGTCTTCATGTCTTTGTGTCCTCATGTCCTCGTGTCCTCATGTCCTCGTGTCCTCATGTCCTCGTGTCCTCATGTCCTTGTGTCCCTGTGTCCTCATATCTTCATGTCCTCATGTCCTCATGTCCTCATGTCCTTGTGTCCTTGTGTCCTTGTGTCCCTGTGTCCTCATGTCTTTATGTCCTCATGTCCTTGTGTCCCTGTGTCTTCATGTCCTCATGTCCTCATGTCCTCCAGCATCTTCTCAGCGTTTACATGACACTGATTGAGAAGAATGTGTCTGTTTTCATGTTTTCATGTTTTCTGCGTTTATTTCATTTAAGTTTGGAAAGCGATCAAAACGCTGATCGTCAGGAATGTTGGCGTCTTCTGGAGAGGAGGAGGAGGAGGAGGAGGAGGGAGGGAAGGAGGAGGAGGAGGAGGAGGAGGAGGAGGAGGAGGGGAGGAGGAGGAGGAGGGAGGGAGAGGAGGAGGAGGAGGAGGAGGAGGAGGAAGAAGAGGAGGGGGAGGGGCTAATTGGCTGCAGGTTCAGGACTCGAGTCTGAAAAATAATGTTCTCCAAGCTCATGAAATTACACAGGAACTGTTGGTGATTTTCCTCCTGAGAAAGTGGATTTTCCGAGAAACTCACACACACACACACACACACACACACACACACACACACACACACACACACACACACACACACACACACACACACACACACACACACACACACACAGTGAGGTGTGATGTCATGTGTTTCAGGATCTCCGGTGAGTTCCATCAACAAGAGACCAAACCTGGTGGGGAAACCTGGAGACGCAGGTGAGCTGTCTTTGTTTGGTTGCTATGGAAACACGTCTTTGTTTGGTTGCTATGGAAACACGTCTTTGTTTGGTTGCTATGGAAACACGTCTTTGTTTGGGTTGCTATGGAAACACGTCTTTGTTTGGTTGCTATGGAAACACGTCTTTGTTTGGGTTGCTATGGAAACACGTCTTTGTTTGGGTTGCTATGGAAACACGTCTTTGTTTTGTTGCTATGGAAACACGTGAACGCGTCTTGTTTCCTCAGACAAAGTCAATCATCTCAAACTGACGAACTTAGCGATCCTGAAAGCTAACGTCCTGCCGTCCACCGTCAAACCGACCAATCCGGAGCGGCGGCCGAGCACGACGACGGCGCCGATGATGGCGACGACGCCAGGTGTGTGACCTTTGACCTCCTGGTCCTCGATGCTAACCCTCGTCCCCGTGGTAACGACTACAATAACGACGACGTTTCTTCAGCAGCTCGACACGAAACGTGGGAAGACTCCGAACTCTTCAAGTCTCAGCCGACCTCTGACCTCGACGCCCAGGGGAAAAAACGCTACGTTGGTAAGTGACCGTTCAGAGAATCGACCAATCATGGAGGTGTTGGTGTTGGTTAACTCCGCCCCTTCCTTCCCTCCCACAGCTCCTCACGTCATTTACCAAACGGGGAAGCGAGCGGACGAACCGTGTTCCATCACGTCTTCACTCAACTTCTTTCCAGAGAACGAACGCAATGACGCAAACTTCACGGCTCCGCCCAAGACTCCGCCCTCAAACCTCACTGTGGTGACGGTGGAAGGATGTCCGTCCTTCATCATCCTGGACTGGGAGAAGACGGACAACCACACCACTGGTAAGACACTGTGATGTGTTCAGGGTCTGCTGAGAGTCTGTCAAATACCCAGAATCCTCTTCTGTCCTCAGAGTACGAGGTCATCTCAACGGCTAAAGGACCTGACGGCGAACAGGTTTCTGTCCTGACGACCAATCAGACGCACACGGCCGTGGAGAACCTGAAACCTGAGAGCAGGTGAGTTTAGTCTGTCCTCACGTCTGTCCTCACCTGTCCTCACGTCTGTCCTCATGTCTGTCCTCACGTCTGTCCTCATCTGTCCTCACGTCTGTCCTCACGTCTGTCCTCATGTCTGTCCTCACCTGTCCTCATGTCTTTCCTCACGTCTGTCCTCACGTCTGTCCTCACGTATGTCCTCATCTGTCCTCACGTCTGTCC
Source organism: Microchirus variegatus (assembly GCF_963457635.1). Taxonomy (NCBI): domain Eukaryota; kingdom Metazoa; phylum Chordata; class Actinopteri; order Pleuronectiformes; family Soleidae; genus Microchirus; species Microchirus variegatus. The sequence continues at coordinate 20,374,671 of NC_139823.1, forward strand.
TCATGTAATAATAATAATAATAATAATAATAATAATAAATTTTATTTGTAAAGCACTTTTCATAAAGTTATCTCAAAGTGCTACAGAAACCAGACATGAGGACAAATCATGTCTGTCCTCATGTCTGTCCTCACCTGTCCTCATGTCTTTCCTCACGTCTGTCCTCATGTCTGTCCTCACGTCTGTCTGTGTGTTTTGTGACAGTTATGAGTTCAAAGTGAAGCCTAAGAACGAGATGGGAGAAGGTCCACTGAGTGACCCGGTGTCCTTCAACACAGAGTCAGGTACGAGACACAGTCAAACTCATGGTCAAACATCTCAAACATCTCAAACGTGTGGATCATAAATGCTCTTGTGTTTCAGCTGACCCTCGTGTGAGTGAGAACGTCTCAGGTAAGTTGAGTCAAACACCTTCAAACACGTTGTCATGGCGTCTCCATGGTAACGCTCTGGTCTCCTCAGGTAAAGACGCCATCTGGACGCAGTTCCCCTTTAAGACGGACTCGTACTCAGACTGTCACGGTAAACAGTACGTGAAGAGGACCTGGTATCGGAAGTTTGTGGGAGTCCAGCTGTGCAACTCACTCCGCTACAAGATTTACCTGAGTGACTCTCTCAATGGTGAGTGTGACCTCTGACCTCTGACCTCTGACCTCTGACCTCCTGAAGCTGCTTCTCATCACTCACTCTCTGTCTCTGGTTCAGGTAAATTCTACAACATCGGGGATCAGACCGGGTTTGGAGAAGATCACTGTCAGTTTGTGGATTCTTTCCTGGAGGGAAAAACAGGACGACAACTCAGAGCCGACCAGCTGCCGTCCAGACCTGGTACGTACCTCAGTCCACTTCAGTCCACTTCAGTCCAGACCTGGTACCAGACCTGGTACGTACCTCAGTCCACTTCAGTCCACTTCAGTCCAGACCTGGTACCAGACCTGGTACCAGACCTGGTACGTACCTCAGTCCACTTCAGTCCAGACCTGGTACGAGACCTGGTACGTACCTCAGTCCACTTCAGTCCAGACCTGGTACGAGACCTGGTACGTACCTCAGTCCACTTAGAGTCCAGACCTGGTATGTACCTCAGTCCACCTCAGTCCACTTCAGTCCAGACCTGGTCCATGTTTGTTGATGGTTCTCAGCACTGCCCTCTAGAGGATGAACAGTGACAGAGACGTTGTTTGTCCTCCAGGTTTCTACAGAGCTGTCCGTCAAGAGCCCGTCCACTTCGGACAGATGGGAGGCCACTCCCACGTTAGCTACGTGTCCTGGTACGAGTGTGGAACGCCCATTCCTGGAAAGTGGTGAATGGACCGGAGTCAGACAGAATCCGGACCGGAGCCTGACGCAGGGTTAAAGGTCACAACAGGCTCCGCCTTTGCTGTAAAAACATGTAGAATATAGTCGTCAGGGACTTTGTCTTTGAAGTACGTAAACACGCCTCGTAGATTTTATAGAAGGAATATTTGTGATGTTTGTGTCTGCAGATAGGGGGCAGCAAACTCACGCCACATATGTTTTATTTTGAAGGGAAGCTGGCTCCCGAGAACACGTGTTATTTATCACTCTTCACTCGTTACTGTCGTCAGATGCTCTCGTCATCGCCCTCTTGTGTTTCAATGTTTAAATTAAGGGTTAGAAAATAAAGGAAATTCATAAACACAAATGTATTTATATGTAAATGAGAAGGTTTACGTTTGATGTTCACTCTCTGATCCTCTTTGATCTGTTGCCTTGGTCGATATTTGAGCTAAGGCTAAATGTATTGGTGGCTACTTGTTTATTTGTAGTTTAGATTTGAAAAAACAAAGTGTTTATGATGGACATGATGGACATGATGGACATGATGGACATGTCCCCACAGGTAGCAGTCAGTGAGGACATAGCATGACCTCATTGTTATGATCCATTGTGTAAATGTTGAAGCGAACATGCTAATCCTGGCTAAAACATGGAGGACAGGTGTGGTAGCCCCGCCTCCTGTTTACGAGACACGTCAATAAAAACAGGAAATGCTTATGTACGTTTGTTTGTTTGTTTGTTTGTTTCTATATTGATTTTTTTAAATAAAGAATTTCACACTTTAAAAAAAAAAAAAAGGCTGTAAAGTGTTTTTCCCCCCAGTTAGCTAGTTAGCAACAGTTGAGAGTGGGGTACTGTGAAACTGTCAGGCTAACATTAGCATGTTCATCCAACATAAATGTGTTTTTGTGAAATGGACATTTTGTCCTCAGATGACATCACTTTTCCAAAGACGTCTGTGGAAACCACAGCAGCCTGTGCAGCGTCTCCATAGCAACCAGCACACACGCACACACACACACACCCACACGCACAAAAAGTCTGGACGACAAAAAAAAATTAAAAAATAAATCCAAACAAATTAACAGATTTACAGTATGTCGTTTTTGTCAAATTTTGGATCAAAAGTTTTTTATCAAAAAAATTGTCAGATTTTAGACGAAATAGTGTAGAATGACACTGAGGTCGACGACATAGTATAGTATGACGTTTTAGTCACATTTTGGGCTAAAAAAAAGAATTCAAAAAATGTTACAGATTTTGGACGACATAGTATAGTATGTCGTTTTTGTCAAATTTTTGATCAAAAGTTTTTTATAAAAAAATGGTCAGATTTTGGATGAAATAGTGTAGTATGACATTGAGGTCGACGACATTGTATAGTAGGACGTATTGGTCACATTTTGGGCAAAACTTTTTTTCTTCGATTTTGGACGACAGTATAGTATGACGTTTTTGTCAAATTTTAGATCAAAAGTTTTTTATCAAAAAAAGTTGTCAGATTTTGGACGAAATAGTGTAGTATGACATTGAGGTCGACGACATAGTATAGTATGACGTTTTAGTCACATTTTGGGAAAAACTCTTTTTTTCTTCGATTTTGGACGACATAGTATAGTATGACGTTTTAGTCACATTTTGGGAAAAACTCTTTTTTTCTTCGATTTTGGACGACATAGTATAGTATGACGTTTTAGTCACATTTTGGGAAAAATAATTTTTTTCTTCGATTTTGGACGACATGGTATAGTATGTCGTTTTTGTCAAATTTTAGATCAAAAGTTATTTATCAAAAAAAATGGTCAGATTTTGGACGAAATAGTGTAGTATGACACTGAGGTCGACGACATAGTATAGGATGACGTTTTAGTCACATTTTGGGCTAAAAAAAAGAATTCAAAAAATGTTACAGATTTTGGACGACATAGTATAGTATGTCGTTTTTGTCAAATTTTAGATCAAAAGTTATTTATCAAAAAAAGTTGTCAGATTTTGGACGAAATAGTGTAGTATGACACTGAGGTCGACGACATAGTATAGGATGACGTTTTAGTCACATTTTGGGCTAAAAAAAAGAATTCAAAAAATGTTACAGATTTTGGACGACATAGTATAGTATGTCGTTTTTGTCAAATTTTGGATCAAAAGTTTTTTATTAAAAAAATGGTCAGATTTTGGACGAAATAGTGTAGTATGACATTGAGGTCGACCACATAGTATAGTATGACGTTTTAGTCACATTTTGGGAAAAAATATTTTTTTCTTCGATTTTGGACGACATAGTATAGTATGTCGTTTTTGTCAAATTTTGGATCAAAAGTTTTTTATCAAAAAAATGGTCAGACTTTTGGACGAAATAGTGTTTTAGTCACATTTTGGGAAAAATAATTTTTTTCTTAGATTTTGGACGACATAGTATAGTATGTCGTTTTTGTCAAATTTTGAATCAAAAGTTTTCTATCAAAAAAATGGTCAGATTTTGGACGAAATAGTGTAGTATGTTGTTTTTGTCAAATTTTGGATCAAAAGTTTTTTATCAAAAAAATGGCCAGATTTTGGACGAAATAGTGTAGTATGACATTGAGGTCGACGACATAGTATAGTATGACGTTTTAGTCACATTTTGGGAAAAACTCTTTTTTTCTTCGATTTTGGACGACATAGTATAGTATGTCGTTTTAGTCACATTTTGGGAAAAATAATTTTTTTCTTCGATTTTGGACGACATCGTATAGTATGTCGTTTTTGTCAAATTTTAGATCAAAAGTTATTTATCAAAAAAAGTTGTCAGATTTTGGACGAAATAGTGTAGTATGACACTGAGGTCGACGACATAGTATAGGATGACGTTTTAGTCACATTTTGGGCTAAAAAAAAGAATTCAAAAAATGTTACAGATTTTGGACGACATAGTATAGTATGTCGTTTTTGTCAAATTTTGGATCAAAAGTTTTTTATTAAAAAAATGGTCAGATTTTGGACGAAATAGTGTAGTATGACATTGAGGTCGACCACATAGTATAGTATGACGTTTTAGTCACATTTTGGGAAAAAATATTTTTTTCTTCGATTTTGGACGACATAGTATAGTATGTCGTTTTTGTCAAATTTTGGATCAAAAGTTTTTTATCAAAAAAATGGTCAGACTTTTGGACGAAATAGTGTTTTAGTCACATTTTGGGAAAAATAATTTTTTTCTTAGATTTTGGACGACATAGTATAGTATGTCGTTTTTGTCAAATTTTGAATCAAAAGTTTTCTATCAAAAAAATGGTCAGATTTTGGACGAAATAGTGTAGTATGTTGTTTTTGTCAAATTTTGGATCAAAAGTTTTTTATCAAAAAAATGGCCAGATTTTGGACGAAATAGTGTAGTATGACATTGAGGTCGACGACATAGTATAGTATGACGTTTTAGTCACATTTTGGGAAAAACTCTTTTTCTTCGATTTTGGACGACATAGTATAGTATGTCGTTTTAGTCACATTTTGGGAAAAACTCTTTTTTTCTTCGATTTTGGACGACATAGTATAGTATGTCGTTTTTGTCAAATTTTGAATCAAAAGTTTTCTATCAAAAAAATGGTCAGATTTTGGACGAAATAGTGTAGTATGTCGTTTTTGTCAAATTTTAGATCAAAAGTTATTTATCAAAAAAAGTTGTCAGATTTTGGACGAAATAGTGTAGTATGACACTGAGGTCGACGACATAGTATAGGATGACGTTTTAGTCACATTTTGGGCTAAAAAAAGAATTAAAAAAATGTTACAGATTTTGGACGACATAGTATAGTATGACGTTTTTGTAAAATTTTGGATCAAAAGTTTTTTCTCCAAAAATGGCCACATATTGGAGACATAGTATAGTATGACGTACTACATAGTATAGTATGACGTTTTTGTCACGTTATGGACCAAAAAAACGTTTTTCAAAAAAATTGTCAGATTTTGGACGACATAGTATGTCGTTTTTGTCAAATTTTGGACCAAATCTTTTTTTCTCCAAAAATGGCCACATTTTGGAGACATAGTATAGTATGACGTACTACATAGTATAGTATGACGTTTTTGTCACGTTATGGACCAAAAAAACGTTTTTCAAAAAAATGGTCAGATTTTGGACGAAATAGTGTAGTATGACATTGAGGTCGACGACATAGTATAGTATGACGTTTTAGTCACATTTTGGGAAAAATAATTTTTTTCTTCAATTTTGGACGACATAGTATAGTATGTCGTTTTTGTCAAATTTTAGATCAAAAGTTATTTATCAAAAAAAGTTGTCAGATTTTGGACGAAATAGTGTAGTATGACACTGAGGTCGACGACATAGTATAGGATGACGTTTTAGTCACATTTTGGGCTAAAAAAAAGAATTCAAAAAATGTTACAGATTTTGGACGACATAGTATATATGACGTTTTTGTCACGTTTTGGACCAAAAAAACGTTTTTCAAAAAAATTGTCAGATTTTGGACGACATAGTATAGTATGTCGTTTTTGTCAAATTTTGGACCAAATTTTTTTTCTCCAAAAATGGTCACATTTTAAAGACATAGTATAGTATGACGTACTACATAGTATAGTTTGACGTTTTTGTCACGTTTTAGACCAAAAAACGTTTTTCAAAAAAATTGTCAGATTTTGGACGACATAGTATAGTATGTCGTTTTTTGTCAAATTTTGGACCAAATCTTTTTTTCTCCAAAAATGGTCACATTTTGAAAACATAGTATAGTATGACGTACTACATAGTATAGTATGACGTTTTTGTCACGTTTTGGACCAAAAAAAGTTTTTCAAAAAAATTGTCAGATTTTGGACGACATAGTATAGTATGTCGTTTTTGTCAAATTTTGGACCCAATCTTTTTTTCTCCAAAAATGGTCACATTTTGAAGACATAGTATAGTATGACGTACTACATAGTATAGTATGACGTTTTTGTCACGTTTTGGACCAAAAAAAGTTTTTCAAAAAAATTGTCAGATTTTGGACGACATAGTATAGTATGTCGTTTTTGTCAAATTTTGGACCAAATTTTTTTTCTCCAAAAATGGTCACATTTTGAAGATATAGTATAGTATGACGTACTACAAAGTATAGTATGACGTTTTTGTCACGTTATGGACCAAAAAAACGTTTCTCAAAAAAAAATTCAGATTTTGGACGACATAGTATGTCGTTTTTGTCAAATTTTGGACCAAATCTTTTTTTCTCCAAAAATGGCCACATTTTGAAGACATAGTATAGTATGACGTACTACATAGTATAGTGTGACGTTTTTGTCAAGTTTTGGACCAAAAAAAGTTTTTCAAAAAAATTGTCAGATTTTGGACGACATAGTATAGTATGTCGTTTTTGTCAAATTTTGGACCAAATTTTTTTTCTCCAAAAATGGTCACATTTTGAAGATATAGTATAGTATGACGTACTACATAGTATAGTATGACGTTTTTGTCACGTTATGGACCAAAAAAACGTTTCTCAAAAAATATTGTCAGATTTTGGACGACATAGTATAGTATGTCGTTTTTGTCAAATTTTGGACCAAATTTTTTTTCTCCAAAAATGGTCACATTTTAGACACATAGTATAGTATGAGTTACTGCATAGTATAGTGTGACGTTTTTGTCAAGTTTTGGACCAAAAAAAGTTTTTCAAAAAAATTGTCAGAATCAAAAACGACATAGTATAGTATGTCATTTTTGTCCAATTTTGGACCAAATCTTTTTTTCTCCAAAAATGGCCACATTTTGAAGACATAGTATAGTATGACGTACTACATAATATAGTATGACGTTTTTGTCACGTTTTGGACCAAAAAAAGTTTTTCAAAAAAATTGTCAGATTTTGGACGACATAGTATAGTATTTCGTTTTTGTCAAATTTTGGACCAAATTTTTTTTCTCCAAAAATGGCCGCATATTGGAGACATAGTATAGTATGTCGTTTTTGTCCAATTTTGGACCAAATTTTTTTTCTCCAAAAATGGTCACATTTTAGAGACATAGTATAGTATGAGGTACTGCATAGTATAGTGTGACGTTTTTGTCAAGTTTTGGACCAAAAAAAGTTTTTCAAAAAAATTGTCAGAATCAAAAACGACATAGTATAGTATGTCATTTTTGTCCAATTTTGGACTACATTTTTTTTCGCCAAAAATGGTCACATTTTAGAGACATAGTATAGTATGAGGTACTGCATAGTATAGTGTGACGTTTTTGTCAAGTTTTGGACCAAAAAACGTTTTTCAAAAAAATTGTCAGAATCAAAAACGACATAGTATAGTATGTCGTTTTTGTCCAATTTTGGACCAAATTTTTTTTCTCCAAAAATGGTCACATTTTAGAGACATAGTATAGTATGAGGTACTGCATAGTATAGTGTGACGTTTTTGTCAAGTTTTGGACCAAAAAAGTTTTTCAAAAAAATTGTCAGAATCAAAAACGACATAGTATAGTATGTCATTTTGTCCAATTTTGGACCAAATTTTTTTTCTCCAAAAATGGTCACATTTTAGAGACATAGTATAGTATGAGTTACTGCATAGTATAGTGTGACGTTTTTGTCAAGTTTTGGACCAAAAAAACGTTTTTCAAAAAAATTGTCAGAATCAAAAACGACATAGTATAGTATGTCATTTTTGTCCAATTTTGGACCAAATCTTTTTTTCTCCAAAAATGGCCACATTTTGAAGACATAGTATAGTATGAGGTACTGCATAGTATAGTGTGACGTTTTTGTCACGTTTTGGACCAAAAAAAAGTTTTTCAAAAAAATTGTCAGAATCAAAAACGACATAGTATAGTATGTCATTTTTGTCCAATTTTGGACCAAATTTTTTTTCTCCAAAAATGGTCACATTTTAGAGACATAGTATAGTATACCGTACTGCATAGTATAGTGTGACGTTTTTGTCAAGTTTTGGACCAAAAAAACGTTTTTCAAAAAAATTGTCAGAATCAAAAACGACATAGTATAGTATGTCGTTTTTGTCCAATTTTGGACCAAATTTTTTTTCTCCAAAAATGGTCACATTTTAGAGACATAGTATAGTATGAGGTACTGCATAGTATAGTGTGACGTTTTTGTCAAGTTTTGGACCAAAAAAACGTTTTTCAAAAAAATTGTCAGAATCAAAAACGTATAGTATGTCGTTTTTGTCCAATTTTGGACCAAATTTTTTTTCTCCAAAAATGATCACATTTTAGAGACATAGTATAGTATACCGTACTGCATAGTATAGTGTGACGTTTTTGTCAAGTTTTGGAACAAAAAAAAGTTTTTCAAAAAAATTGTCAGAATCAAAAACGACATAGTATAGTATGTCGTTTTTGTCCAATTTTGGACCAAATTTTTTTTCTCCAAAAATGGTCACATTTTAGACACATAGTGTAGTATGAGTTACTGCATAGTATAGTGTGACGTTTTTGTCAAGTTTTGGCCCAAAAAACGTTTTTCCAAAAAATTGTCAGAATCAAAAACGACAGTATAGTATGTCGTTTTTGTCCAATTTTGGACCAAATTTTTTTCTCCAAAAATGGTCACATTTTAGAGACATAGTATAGTATGAGGTACTGCATAGTATAGTGTGACGTTTTTGTCAAGTTTTGGACCAAAAAAACGTTTTTCAAAAAAATTGTCAGAATCAAAAACGACATAGTATAGTATGTAATTTTTGTCCAATTTTGGACCAAATTTTTTTTCTCCAAAAATGGTCACATTTTAGAGACATAGTATAGTATGAGGTACTGCATAGTATAGTGTGACGTTTTTGTCAAGTTTTGGACCAAAAAAACGTTTTTCAAAAAAATTGTCAGAATCAAAAACGACATAGTATAGTATGTCATTTTTGTCCAATTTTGGACCAAATTTTTTTTCTCCAAAAATGGTCACATTTTAGAGACATAGTATAGTATACCGTACTGCATAGTATAGTGTGACGTTTTTGTCAAGTTTTGGACCAAAAAAACGTTTTTCAAAAAAATTGTCAGAATCAAAAACGACATAGTATAGTATGTCGTTTTTGTCCAATTTTGGACCAAATATTTTTTTCTCCAAAAATGGTCACATTTTAGAGACATAGTATAGTATGAGGTACTGCATAGTATAGTGTGACGTTTTTGTCAAGTTTTGGACCAAAAAAAGTTTTTCAAAAAAATTGTCAGAATCAAAAACGACATAGTATATATGACGTTTTTGTCACGTTTTGGACCAAAAAAACGTTTTTCAAAAAAATTGTCAGATTTTGGACGACATAGTATAGTATGTCGTTTTTGTCAAATTTTGGACCAAATTTTTTTTCTCCAAAAATGGTCACATTTTAGAGACATAGTATAGTATACCGTACTGCATAGTATAGTGTGACGTTTTTGTCAAGTTTTGGACCAAAAAAACGTTTTTCAAAAAAATTGTCAGAATCAAAAACGACATAGTAGTATGTCGTTTTTGTCCAATTTTGGACCAAATTTTTTTTCTCCAAAAATGGTCACATTTTAGACACATAGTATAGTATGAGGTACTGCATAGTATAGTGTGACGTTTTTGTCAAGTTTTGGACCAAAAAAACGTTTTTCAAAAAAATTGTCAGAATCAAAAACGACATAGTATAGTATGTCATTTTTGTCCAATTTTGGACCACATTTTTTTTCTCCAAAAATGGTCACATTTTAGAGACATAGTATAGTATATCGTACTGCATAGTATAGTGTGACGTTTTTGTCAAGTTTTGGACCAAAAAAAGTTTTTCAAAAAAATTGTCAGAATCAAAAACGACATAGTATAGTATGTCGTTTTGTCCAATTTTGGACCAAATTTTTTTTCTCCAAAAATGGTCACATTTTAGAGACATAGTATAGTATGAGTTACTGCATAGTATAGTGTGACGTTTTTGTCAAGTTTTGGACCAAAAAAACGTTTTTCAAAAAAATTGTCAGAATCAAAAACGACATAGTATAGTATGTCATTTTTGTCCAATTTTGGACCACATTTTTTTTCTCCAAAAATGGTCACATTTTAGAGACATAGTATAGTATATCGTACTGCATAGTATAGTGTGACGTTTTTGTCAAGTTTTGGACCAAAAAAAGTTTTTCAAAAAAATTGTCAGAATCAAAAACGACATAGTATAGTATGTCGTTTTTGTCCAATTTTGGACCAAATTTTTTTTCTCCAAAAATGGTCACATTTTAGACACATAGTATAGTATGAGTTACTGCATAGTACAGTGTGACGTTTTTGTCAAGTTTTGGACCAAAAAAACGTTTTTCAAAAAAATTGTCAGAATCAAAAACGACATAGTATAGTATGTCATTTTTGTCCAATTTTGGACCAAATCTTTTTTTCTCCAAAAATGGCCACATTTTGAAGACATAGTATAGTATGACGTACTACATAGTATAGTGTGACGTTTTTGTCACGTTTTGGACCAAAAAAAGTTTTTCAAAAAAATTGTCAGATTTTGGACGACATAGTATAGTATGTATTATGGACCAAATTTTTTTTCTCCAAAAACTGCCGCATATTGGAGACATAGTATAGTATGTCATTTTTGTCCAATTTTGGACCACATTTTTTTTCTCCAAAAATGGTCACATTTTAGAGACATAGTATAGTATGAGGTACTGCATAGTATAGTGTGACGTTTTTGTCAAGTTTTGGACCAAAAAAAAGTTTTTCAAAAAAATTGTCAGAATCAAAAACGACATAGTATAGTATGTCATTTTTGTCCAATTTTGGACCAAATTTTTTTTCTCCAAAAATGGTCACATTTTAGAGACATAGTATAGTATGAGGTACTGCATAGTATAGTGTGACGTTTTTGTCAAGTTTTGGACCAAAAAAACGTTTTTCAAAAAAATTGTCAGAATCAAAAACGACATAGTATAGTATGTCGTTTTTGTCCAATTTTGGACCAAATTTTTTTTCTCCAAAAATGATCACATTTTAGAGACATAGTATAGTATACCGTACTGCATAGTATAGTGTGACGTTTTTGTCAAGTTTTGGAACAAAAAAAAGTTTTTCAAAAAAATTGTCAGAATCAAAAACGACATAGTATAGTATGTCGTTTTTGTCCAATTTTGGACTACATTTTTTTTCTCCAAAAATGGTCACATTTTAGACACATAGTGTAGTATGAGTTACTGCATAGTATAGTGTGACGTTTTTGTCAAGTTTTGGCCCAAAAAACGTTTTTCCAAAAAATTGTCAGATTCAAAAACGACATAGTATAGTATGTCATTTTTGTCCAATTTTGGACCAAATTTTTTTTTCTCCAAAAATGGTCACATTTTAGAGACATAGTATAGTATGAGGTACTGCATAGTATAGTGTGACTTTTTTGTCAAGTTTTGGACCAAAAAAAGTTTTTCAAAAAAATTGTCAGAATCAAAAACGACATAGTATAGTATGTCATTTTTGTCCAATATTGGACCAAATATTTTTTTCTCCAAAAATGGTCACATTTTAGAGACATAGTATAGTATACCGTACTGCATAGTATAGTGTGACGTTTTTGTCAAGTTTTGGACCAAAAAAAGTTTTTCAAAAAAATTGTCAGAATCAAAAACGACATAGTATAGTATGTCGTTTTTGTCCAATTTTGGACCAAATTTTTTTTCTCCAAAAATGGTCACATTTTAGAGACATAGTATAGTATGAGGTACTGCATAGTATAGTGTGTTACGTTTTTGTCAAGTTTTGGACCAAAAAAACGTTTTTCAAAAAAATTGTCAGAATCAAAAACGACATAGTATAGTATGTCGTTTTTGTCCAATTTTGGACCAAATTTTTTTCTCCAAAAATGGTCACATTTTAGAGACATAGTATAGTATGAGGTACTGCATAGTATAGTGTGACGTTTTTGTCAAGTTTTGGACCAAAAAAAGTTTTTCAAAAAAATTGTCAGATTCAAAAACGACATAGTATAGTATGTCATTTTTGTCCAATTTTGGACCAAATTTTTTTCTCCAAAAATGGTCACATTTTAGAGACATAGTATAGTATGAGGTACTGCATAGTATAGTGTGACGTTTTTGTCAAGTTTTGGACCAAAAAAAGTTTTTCAAAAAAATTGTCAGAATCAAAAACGACATAGTATAGTATGTCATTTTTGTCCAATTTTGGACCAAATATTTTTTTCTCCAAAAATGGTCACATTTTAGAGACATAGTATAGTATACCGTACTGCATAGTATAGTGTGACGTTTTGTCAAGTTTTGGACCAAAAAAACGTTTTTCAAAAAAATTGTCAGAATCAAAAACGACAGTATAGTATGTCGTTTTTGTCCAATTTTGGACCAAATTTTTTTCTCCAAAAATGGTCACATTTTAGAGACATAGTATAGTATGAGGTACTGCATAGTATAGTGTGACGTTTTTGTCAAGTTTTGGACCAAAAAAAGTTTTTCAAAAAAATTGTCAGAATCAAAAACGACATAGTATAGTATGTCGTTTTTGTCCAATTTTGGACCAAATTTTTTTTCTCCAAAAATGGTCACATTTTAGAGACATAGTATAGTATGAGGTACTGCATAGTATAGTGTGACGTTTTTGTCAAGTTTTGGACCAAAAAAACGTTTTTCAAAAAAATTGTCAGAATCAAAAACGACATAGTATAGTATGTCGTTTTTGTCCAATTTTGGACCAAATTTTTTTTCTCCAAAAATGGTCACATTTTAGAGACATAGTATAGTATACCGTACTGCATAGTATAGTGTGACGTTTTTGTCAAGTTTTGGACCAAAAAAACGTTTTTCAAAAAAATTGTCAGAATCACAAACGACATAGTATAGTATGTCGTTTTTGTCCAATTTTGGACCAAATTTTTTTTCTCCAAAAATGGTCACATTTTAGAGACATAGTATAGTATGAGGTACTGCATAGTATAGTGTGACGTTTTTGTCAAGTTTTGGACCAAAAAAACGTTTTTCAAAAAAATTGTCAGAATCAAAAACGACATAGTATAGTATGTCATTTTTGTCCAATTTTGGACCAAATTTTTTTTCTCCAAAAATGGTCACATTTTAGAGACATAGTATAGTATGAGGTATTTCATAGTATAGTGTGACGTTTTTGTCAAGTTTTGGACCAAAAAAACGTTTTTCAAAAAAATTGTCAGAATCAAAAACGACATAGTATAGTATGTCATTTTTGTCCAATTTTGGACCAAATATTTTTTCTCCAAAAATGGTCACATTTTAGAGACATAGTATAGTATGAGGTACTGCATAGTATAGTGTGACGTTTTTGTCAAGTTTTGGACCAAAAAAAGTTTTTCAAAAAAATTGTCAGAATCAAAAACGACATAGTATAGTATGTCATTTTGGTCCAATTTTGGACCAAATATTTTTTTCTCCAAAAATGGTCACATTTTAGAGACATAGTATAGTATACCGTACTGCATAGTATAGTGTGACGTTTTTGTCAAGTTTTGGACCAAAAAAACGTTTTTCAAAAAAATTGTCAGAATCAAAAACGACATAGTATAGTATGTCGTTTTTGTCCAATTTTGGACCAAATATTTTTTTCTCCAAAAATGGTCACATTTTAGAGACATAGTATAGTATACCGTACTGCATAGTATAGTGTGACGTTTTTGTCAAGTTTTGGACCAAAAAAACGTTTTTCAAAAAAATTGTCAGAATCAAAAACGACATAGTATAGTATGTCATTTTTGTCCAATTTTGGACTACATTTTTTTTCGCCAAAAATGGTCACATTTTAGAGACATAGTATAGTATGAGGTACTGCATAGTATAGTGTGACGTTTTTGTCAAGTTTTGGACCAAAAAAACGTTTTTCAAAAAAATTGTCAGAATCAAAAACGACATAGTATAGTATGTCGTTTTTGTCCAATTTTGGACCAAATTTTTTTTCTCCAAAAATGGTCACATTTTAGAGACATAGTATAGTATGAGGTACTGCATAGTATAGTGTGACGTTTTTGTCAAGTTTTGGACCAAAAAAACGTTTTTCAAAAAAATTGTCAGAATCAAAAACGACATAGTATAGTATGTCGTTTTTGTCCAATTTTGGACCAAATTTTTTTTCTCCAAAAATGGTCACATTTTAGAGACATAGTATAGTATACCGTACTGCATAGTATAGTGTGACGTTTTTGTCAAGTTTTGGACCAAAAAAACGTTTTTCAAAAAAATTGTCAGAATCAAAAACGACATAGTATAGTATGTCATTTTTGTCCAATTTTGGACTACATTTTTTTTCGCCAAAAATGGTCACATTTTAGAGACATAGTATAGTATGAGGTACTGCATAGTATAGTGTGACGTTTTTGTCAAGTTTTGGACCAAAAAAACGTTTTTCAAAAAAATTGTCAGAATCAAAAACGACATAGTATAGTATGTCGTTTTTGTCCAATTTTGGACCAAATTTTTTTTCTCCAAAAATGGTCACATTTTAGAGACATAGTATAGTATGAGGTACTGCATAGTATAGTGTGACGTTTTTGTCAAGTTTTGGACCAAAAAAAGTTTTTCAAAAAAATTGTCAGAATCAAAAACGACATAGTATAGTATGTCGTTTTTGTCCAATTTTGGACCAAATTTTTTCTCTCCAAAAATGGTCACATTTTAGAGACATAGTATAGTATGAGTTACTGCATAGTATAGTGTGACGTTTTTGTCAAGTTTTGGACCAAAAAAACGTTTTTCAAAAAAATTGTCAGAATCAAAAACGACATAGTATAGTATGTCATTTTTGTCCAATTTTGGACCAAATTTTTTTTCTCCAAAAATGGTCACATTTTAGAGACATAGTATAGTATGAGGTACTGCATAGTATAGTGTGACGTTTTTGTCAAGTTTTGGACCGAAAAAACGTTTTTCAAAAAAATTGTCAGAATCAAAAACGACATAGTATAGTATGTCATTTTTGTCCAATTTTGGACCAAATTTTTTTTCTCCAAAAATGGTCACATTTTAGAGACATAGTATAGTATGAGGTACTGCATAGTATAGTGTGACGTTTTTGTCAAGTTTTGGACCAAAAAAAGTTTTTCAAAAAAATTGTCAGAATCAAAAACGACATAGTATAGTATGTCATTTTTGTCCAATTTTGGACCAAATATTTTTTTCTCCAAAAATGGTCACATTTTAGAGACATAGTATAGTATACCGTACTGCATAGTATAGTGTGACGTTTTTGTCAAGTTTTGGACCAAAAAAAGTTTTTCAAAAAAATTGTCAGAATCAAAAACGACATAGTATAGTATGTCATTTTTGTCCAATTTTGGACTACATTTTTTTTCGCCAAAAATGGTCACATTTTAGAGACATAGTATAGTATGAGGTACTGCATAGTATAGTGTGACGTTTTTGTCAAGTTTTGGACCAAAAAAACGTTTTTCAAAAAAATTGTCAGAATCAAAAACGACATAGTATAGTATGTCGTTTTTGTCCAATTTTGGACCAAATTTTTTTTCTCCAAAAATGGTCACATTTCAGAGACATAGTATAGTATGAGGTACTGCATAGTATAGTGTGACGTTTTTGTCAAGTTTTGGACCAAAAAAAGTTTTTCAAAAAAATTGTCAGAATCAAAAACGACATAGTATAGTATGTCATTTTTGTCCAATTTTGGACCAAAATTTTTTTCTCCAAAAATGGTCACATTTTAGAGACATAGTATAGTATGAGGTACTGCATAGTATAGTGTGACGTTTTTGTCAAGTTTTGGACCAAAAAAACGTTTTTCAAAAAAATTGTCAGAATCAAAAACGACATAGTATAGTATGTCATTTTTGTCCAATTTTGGACCAAATATTTTTTTCTCCAAAAATGGTCACATTTTAGAGACATAGTATAGTATACCGTACTGCATAGTATAGTGTGACGTTTTTGTCAAGTTTTGGACCAAAAAAACGTTTTTCAAAAAAATTGTCAGAATCAAAAACGACATAGTATAGTATGTCATTTTTGTCCAATTTTGGACCAAATTTTTTTTCTCCAAAAATGGTCACATTTTAGAGACATAGTATAGTATGAGGTACTGCATAGTATAGTGTGACGTTTTTGTCAAGTTTTGGACCAAAAAAACGTTTTTCAAAAAAATTGTCAGAATCAAAAACGACATAGTATAGTATGTCATTTTTGTCCAATTTTGGACCAAATATTTTTTTCTCCAAAAATGGTCACATTTTAGAGACATAGTATAGTATACCGTACTGCATAGTATAGTGTGACGTTTTTGTCAAGTTTTGGACCAAAAAAAGTTTTTCAAAAAAATTGTCAGAATCAAAAACGACATAGTATAGTATGTCATTTTTGTCCAATTTTGGACTACATTTTTTTTCGCCAAAAATGGTCACATTTTAGAGACATAGTATAGTATGAGGTACTGCATAGTATAGTGTGACGTTTTTGTCAAGTTTTGGACCAAAAAAACGTTTTTCAAAAAAATTGTCAGAATCAAAAACGACATAGTATAGTATGTCGTTTTTGTCCAATTTTGGACCAAATTTTTTTTCTCCAAAAATGGTCACATTTTAGAGACATAGTATAGTATGAGGTACTGCATAGTATAGTGTGACGTTTTTGTCAAGTTTTGGACCAAAAAAACGTTTTTCAAAAAAATTGTCAGAATCAAAAACGACATAGTATAGTATGTCGTTTTTGTCCAATTTTGGACCAAATTTTTTTTCTCCAAAAATGGTCACATTTTAGAGACATAGTATAGTATGAGTTACTGCATAGTATAGTGTGACGTTTTTGTCAAGTTTTGGACCAAAAAAACGTTTTTCAAAAAAATTGTCAGAATCAAAAACGACATAGTATAGTAAGTCATTTTTGTCCAATTTTGGACTACATTTTTTTTCGCCAAAAATGGTCACATTTTAGAGACATAGTATAGTATGAGGTACTGCATAGTATAGTGTGACGTTTTTGTCAAGTTTTGGACCAAAAAAAATTTTTTCAAAAAAATTGTCAGAATCAAAAACGACATAGTATAGTATGTCATTTTTGTCCAATTTTGGACCAAATATTTTTTTCTCCAAAAATGGTCACATTTTAGAGACATAGTATAGTATACCGTACTGCATAGTATAGTGTGACTTTTTTGTCAAGTTTTGGACCAAAAAAAGTTTTTCAAAAAAATTGTCAGAATCAAAAACGACATAGTATAGTATGTTGTTTTTGTCCAATTTTGGACCAAATTTTTTTTCTCCAAAAATGGTCACATTTTAGAGACATAGTATAGTATGAGGTACTGCATAGTATAGTGTGACGTTTTTGTCAAGTTTTGGACCAAAAAAAGTTTTTCAAAAAAATTGTCAGAATCAAAAACGACATAGTATAGTATGTCGTTTTTGTCCAATTTTGGACCAAATTTTTTTTCTCCAAAAATGGTCACATTTTAGAGACATAGTATAGTATGAGTTACTGCATAGTATAGTGTGACGTTTTTGTCAAGTTTTGGACCAAAAAAACGTTTTTCAAAAAAATTGTCAGAATCAAAAACGACATAGTATAGTATGTCGTTTTTGTCCAATTTTGGACCAAATATTTTTTTCTCCAAAAATGGTCACATTTTAGAGACATAGTATAGTATGAGGTACTGCATAGTATAGTGTGACGTTTTTGTCAAGTTTTGGACCAAAAAAAGTTTTTCAAAAAAATTGTCAGAATCAAAAACGACATAGTATAGTATGTCGTTTTTGTCCAATTTTGGACCAAATTTTTTTTCGCCAAAAATTGTCACATTTTAGAGACATAGTATAGTATGAGTTACTGCATAGTATAGTGTGACGTTTTTGTCAAGTTTTGGACCAAAAAAACGTTTTTCAAAAAAATTGTCAGAATCAAAAACGACATAGTATAGTATGTCGTTTTTGTCCAATTTTGGACCAAATTTTTTTTCTCCAAAAATGGTCACATTTTAGAGACATAGTATAGTATACCGTACTGCATAGTATAGTGTGACGTTTTTGTCAAGTTTTGGACCAAAAAAACGTTTTTCAAAAAAATTGTCAGAATCAAAAACGACATAGTATAGTATGTCGTTTTTGTCCAATTTTGGACCAAACTTTTTTTTCTCCAAAAATGGTCACATTTTAGAGACATAGTATAGTATGAGGTACTGCATAGTATAGTGTGACGTTTTTGTCAAGTTTTGGACCAAAAAAACGTTTTTCAAAAAAATTGTCAGAATCAAAAACGACATAGTATAGTATGTCATTTTTGTCCAATTTTGGACCGAATTTTTTTTCTCCAAAAATGGTCACATTTTAGAGACATAGTATAGTATGAGGTACTGCATAGTATAGTGTGACGTTTTTGTCAAGTTTTGGACCAAAAAAACGTTTTTCAAAAAAATTGTCAGAATCAAAAACGACATAGTATAGTATGTCATTTTTGTCCAATTTTGGACCAAATTTTTTTTCTCCAAAAATGGTCACATTTTAGAGACATAGTATAGTATGAGGTACTGCATAGTATAGTGTGACGTTTTTGTCAAGTTTTGGACCAAAAAAACGTTTTTCAAAAAAATTGTCAGAATCAAAAACGACATAGTATAGTGTGTCGTTTTTGTCCAATTTTGGACCAAATTTTTTTTCTCCAAAAATGGTCACATTTTAGAGACATAGTATAGTATGAGTTACTGCATAGTATAGTGTGACGTTTTTGTCAAGTTTTGGACCAAAAAAACGTTTTTCAAAAAAATTGTCAGAATCAAAAACGACATAGTATAGTATGTCGTTTTTGTCCAATTTTGGACCAAATTTTTTTTCTCCAAAAATGGTCACATTTTAGAGACATAGTATAGTATGAGGTACTGCATAGTATAGTGTGACGTTTTTGTCAAGTTTTGGACCAAAAAAAGTTTTTCAAAAAAATTGTCAGAATCAAAAACGACATAGTATAGTATGTCATTTTTGTCCAATTTTGGACTACATTTTTTTTCGCCAAAAATGGTCACATTTTAGAGACATAGTATAGTATGAGGTACTGCATCGTATAGTGTGACGTTTTTGTCAAGTTTTAGAACAAAAAAACGTTTTTCAAAAAAATTGTCAGAATCAAAAACGACATAGTATAGTGTGTCGTTTTTGTCCAATTTTGGACCAAATTTTTTTTCTCCAAAAATGGTCACATTTTAGAGACATAGTATAGTATGAGTTACTGCATAGTATAGTGTGACGTTTTTGTCAAGTTTTGGACCAAAAAAACGTTTTTCAAAAAAATTGTCAGAATCAAAAACGACATAGTATAGTATGTCGTTTTTGTCCAATTTTGGACCAAATTTTTTTTCTCCAAAAATGGTCACATTTTAGAGACATAGTATAGTATGAGTTACTGCATAGTATAGTGTGACGTTTTTGTCAAGTTTTGGACCACAAAAACGTTTTTCAAAAAAATTGTCAGAATCAAAAACGACATAGTATAGTATGTCATTTTTGTCCAATTTTGGACCAAATTTTTTTTCTCCAAAAATGGTCACATTTTAGAGACATAGTATAGTATGAGGTACTGCATAGTATAGTGTGACGTTTTTGTCAAGTTTTGGACCAAAAAAACGTTTTTCAAAAAAATTGTCAGAATCAAAAACGACATAGTATAGTATGTCATTTTTGTCCAATTTTGGACCAAATATTTTTTCTCCAAAAATGGTCACATTTTAGAGACATAGTATAGTATACCGTACTGCATAGTATAGTGTGACGTTTTTGTCAAGTTTTGGACCAAAAAAAGTTTTTCAAAAAAATTGTCAGAATCAAAAACGACATAGTATAGTATGTCATTTTTGTCCAATTTTGGACTACATTTTTTTTCGCCAAAAATGGTCACATTTTAGAGACATAGTATAGTATGAGGTACTGCATAGTATAGTGTGACGTTTTTGTCAAGTTTTGGACCAAAAAAACGTTTTTCAAAAAAATTGTCAGAATCAAAAACGACATAGTATAGTATGTCGTTTTTGTCCAATTTTGGACCAAATTTTTTTTCTCCAAAAATGGTCACATTTTAGAGACATAGTATAGTATGAGGTACTGCATAGTATAGTGTGACGTTTTTGTCAAGTTTTGGACCAAAAAAACGTTTTTCAAAAAAATTGTCAGAATCAAAAACGACATAGTATAGTATGTCGTTTTTGTCCAATTTTGGACCAAATTTTTTTTCTCCAAAAATGGTCACATTTTAGAGACATAGTATAGTATGAGTTACTGCATAGTATAGTGTGACGTTTTTGTCAAGTTTTGGACCAAAAAAACGTTTTTCAAAAAAATTGTCAGAATCAAAAACGACATAGTATAGTATGTCATTTTTGTCCAATTTTGGACTACATTTTTTTTCGCCAAAAATGGTCACATTTTAGAGACATAGTATAGTATGAGGTACTGCATAGTATAGTGTGACGTTTTTGTCAAGTTTTGGACCAAAAAAACGTTTTTCAAAAAAATTGTCAGAATCAAAAACGACATAGTATAGTATGTCGTTTTTGTCCAATTTTGGACCAAATTTTTTTTCTCCAAAAATGGTCACATTTTAGAGACATAGTATAGTATGAGGTACTGCATAGTATAGTGTGACGTTTTTGTCAAGTTTTGGACCAAAAAAAGTTTTTCAAAAAAATTGTCAGAATCAAAAACGACATAGTATAGTATGTCGTTTTTGTCCAATTTTGGACCAAAATTTTTTTCTCCAAAAATGGTCACATTTTAGAGACATAGTATAGTATGAGGTACTGCATAGTATAGTGTGACGTTTTTGTCAAGTTTTGGACCAAAAAAACGTTTTTCAAAAAAATTGTCAGAATCAAAAACGACATAGTATAGTATGTCATTTTTGTCCAATTTTGGACCAAATTTTTTTTCTCCAAAAATGGTCAAATTTTAGAGACATAGTATAGTATGAGGTACTGCATAGTATAGTGTGACGTTTTTGTCAAGTTTTGGACCAAAAAAACGTTTTTCAAAAAAATTGTCAGAATCAAAAACGACATAGTATAGTATGTCGTTTTTGTCCAATTTTGGACCAAATTTTTTTTCTCCAAAAATGGTCACATTTTAGAGACATAGTATAGTATGAGGTACTGCATAGTATAGTGTGACGTTTTTGTCAAGTTTTGGACCAAAAAAACGTTTTTCAAAAAAATTGTCAGAATCAAAAACGACATAGTATAGTATGTCGTTTTTGTCCAATTTTGGACCAAATTTTTTTTCTCCAAAAATGGTCACATTTTAGACACATAGTATAGTATGAGGTACTGCATGGTATAGTGTGACGTTTTTGTCAAGTTTTGGACCACAAAAACGTTTTTCAAAAAAATTGTCAGAATCAAAAACGACACAGTATAGTATGTCATTTTTGTCCAATTTTGGACCAAATTTTTTTTCTCCAAAAATGGTCACATTTTAGAGACATAGTATAGTATGAGGTACTGCATAGTATAGTGTGACGTTTTTGTCAAGTTTTGGACCAAAAAAAGTTTTTCAAAAAAATTGTCAGAATCAAAAACGACATAGTATAGTATGTCGTTTTTGTCCAATTTTGGACCAAATTTTTTTTCTCCAAAAATGGTCACATTTTAGAGATATAGTATAGTATGAGGTACTGCATAGTATAGTGTGACGTTTTTGTCAAGTTTTGGACCAAAAAAAGTTTTTCAAAAAAATTGTCAGAATCAAAAACGACATAGTATAGTATGTCATTTTTGTCCAATTTTGGACCAAATATTTTTTTCTCCAAAAATGGTCACATTTTAGAGACATAGTATAGTATACCGTACTGCATAGTATAGTGTGACGTTTTTGTCAAGTTTTGGACCAAAAAAACGTTTTTCAAAAAATTGTCAGAATCAAAAACGACATAGTATAGTATGTCGTTTTTGTCCAATTTTGGACCAAAATTTTTTTCTCCAAAAATGGTCACATTTTAGAGACATAGTATAGTATGAGGTACTGCATAGTATAGTGTGACGTTTTTGTCAAGTTTTGGACCAAAAAAAGTTTTTCAAAAAAATTGTCAGAATCAAAAACGACATAGTATAGTATGTCATTTTTGTCCAATTTTGGACTACATTTTTTTTCGCCAAAAATGGTCACATTTTAGAGACATAGTATAGTATGAGGTACTGCATAGTATAGTGTGACGTTTTTGTCAAGTTTTAGACCAAAAAAACGTTTTTCAAAAAAATTGTCAGAATCAAAAACGACATAGTATAGTGTGTCGTTTTTGTCCAATTTTGGACCAAATTTTTTTTCTCCAAAAATGGTCACATTTTAGAGACATAGTATAGTATGAGGTACTGCATAGTATAGTGTGACGTTTTTGTCAAGTTTTGGACCAAAAAAAGTTTTTCAAAAAAATTGTCAGAATCAAAAACGACATAGTATAGTATGTCATTTTTGTCAAATTTTGGACCAAATTTTTTTTCTCCAAAAAAGGTCACATTTTAGAGACATAGTATAGTATGAGGTACTGCATAGTATAGTGTGACGTTTTTGTCAAGTTTTGGACCAAAAAAACGTTTTTCAAAAAAATTGTCAGAATCAAAAACGACATAGTATAGTGTATCATTTTTGTCCAATTTTGGACCAAATATTTTTTTCTCCAAAAATGGTCACATTTTAGAGACATAGTATAGTATACCGTACTGCATAGTATAGTGTGACGTTTTTGTCAAGTTTTGGACCAAAAAAACGTTTTTCAAAAAAATTGTCAGAATCAAAAACGACATAGTATAGTATGTCGTTTTTGTCCAATTTTGGACCAAATTTTTTTTCTCCAAAAATGGTCACATTTTAGAGACATAGTATAGTATGAGGTACTGCATAGTATAGTGTGACGTTTTTGTCAAGTTTTGGACCAAAAAAAGTTTTTCAAAAAAATTGTCAGAATCAAAAACGACATAGTATAGTATGTCGTTTTTGTCCAATTTTGGACCAAATTTTTTTTCTCCAAAAATGGTCACATTTTAGAGACATAGTATAGTATGAGTTACTGCATAGTATAGTGTGACGTTTTTGTCAAGTTTTGGACCAAAAAAACGTTTTTCAAAAAAATTGTCAGAATCAAAAACGACATAGTATAGTATGTCGTTTTTGTCCAATTTTGGACCAAATTTTTTTTCTCCAAAAATGGTCACATTTTAGAGACATAGTATAGTATGAGGTACTGCATAGTATAGTGTGACGTTTTTGTCAAGTTTTGGACCAAAAAAAGTTTTTCAAAAAAATTGTCAGAATCAAAAACGACATAGTATAGTATGTCGTTTTTGTCCAATTTTGGACCAAATTTTTTTTCTCCAAAAATGGTCACATTTTAGAGACATAGTATAGTATGAGTTACTGCATAGTATAGTGTGACGTTTTTGTCAAGTTTTGGACCAAAAAAACGTTTTTCAAAAAAATTGTCAGAATCAAAAACGACATAGTATAGTATGTCGTTTTTGTCCAATTTTGGACCAAATTTTTTTTCTCCAAAAATGGTCACATTTTAGAGACATAGTATAGTATGAGGTACTGCATAGTATAGTGTGACGTTTTTGTCAAGTTTTGGACCAAAAAAAGTTTTTCAAAAAAATTGTCAGAATCAAAAACGACATAGTATAGTATGTCGTTTTTGTCCAATTTTGGACCACATTTTTTTTCTCCAAAAATGGTCACATTTTAGAGACATAGTATAGTATGAGTTACTGCATAGTATAGTGTGACGTTTTTGTCAAGTTTTGGACCACAAAAACGTTTTTCAAAAAAATTGTCAGAATCAAAAACGACATAGTATAGTATGTTATTTTTGTCCAATTTTGGACCAAATTTTTTTTCTCCAAAAATGGTCACATTTTAGAGACATAGTATAGTATACCGTACTGCATAGTATAGTGTGACGTTTTTGTCAAGTTTTGGACCAAAAAAACGTTTTTCAAAAAAATTGTCAGAATCAAAAACGACATAGTATAGTATGTCGTTTTTGTCCAATTTTGGACCAAATTTTTTTTCTCCAAAAATGGTCACATTTTAGAGACATAGTATAGTATGAGGTACTGCATAGTATAGTGTGACGTTTTTGTCAAGTTTTGGACCAAAAAAAGTTTTTCAAAAAAATTGTCAGAATCAAAAACGACATAGTATAGTATGTCATTTTTGTCCAATTTTGGACCACATTTTTTTTCTCCAAAAATGATCACATTTTAGAGACATAGTATAGTATGAGGTACTGCATAGTATAGTGTGACGTTTTTGTCAAGTTTTGGACCAAAAAAACGTTTTTCAAAAAAATTGTCAGAATCAAAAACGACATAGTATAGTATGTCGTTTTTGTCCAATTTTGGACCAAATATTTTTTTCTCCAAAAATGGTCACATTTTAGAGACATAGTATAGTATACCGTACTGCATAGTATAGTGTGACGTTTTTGTCAAGTTTTGGACCAAAAAAACGTTTTTCAAAAAAATTGTCAGAATCAAAAACGACATAGTATAGTATGTCATTTTTGTCCAATTTTGGACTACATTTTTTTTCGCCAAAAATGGTCACATTTTAGAGACATAGTATAGTATGAGGTACTGCATAGTATAGTGTGACGTTTTTGTCAAGTTTTGGACCAAAAAAACGTTTTTCAAAAAAATTGTCAGAATCAAAAACGACATAGTATAGTATGTCGTTTTTGTCCAATTTTGGACCAAATTTTTTTTCTCCAAAAATGGTCACATTTTAGAGACATAGTATAGTATGAGGTACTGCATAGTATAGTGTGACGTTTTTGTCAAGTTTTGGACCAAAAAAAGTTTTTCAAAAAAATTGTCAGAATCAAAAACGACATAGTATAGTATGTCATTTTTGTCCAATTTTGGACCACATTTTTTTTCTCCAAAAATGATCACATTTTAGAGACATAGTATAGTATACCGTACTGCATAGTATAGTGTGACGTTTTTGTCAAGTTTTGGAACAAAAAAAAGTTTTTCAAAAAAATTGTCAGAATCAAAAACGACATAGTATAGTATGTCGTTTTTGTCCAATTTTGGACCAAATTTTTTTTCTCCAAAAATGGTCACATTTTAGAGACATAGTATAGTATGAGGTACTGCATAGTATAGTGTGACGTTTTTGTCAAGTTTTGGACCAAAAAAGGTTTTCAAAAAAATTGTCAGAATCAAAAACGACATAGTATAGTATGTCGTTTTTGTCCAATTTTGGACCAAATTTTTTTTCTCCAAAAATGGTCACATTTTAGAGACATAGTATAGTATGAGGTACTGCATAGTATAGTGTGACGTTTTTGTCAAGTTTTGGACAAAAAAAAGTTTTTCAAAAAAATTGTCAGAATCAAAAACGACATAGTATAGTATGTCGTTTTAGTCCAATTTTGGACCAAATCTTTTTTTCTCCAAAAATTGTCACATTTTAGAGACATAGTATAGTATGAGGTACTGCATAGTATAGTGTGACGTTTTTGTCAAGTTTTGGACCAAAAAAACGTTTTTCAAAAAAATTGTCAGAATCAAAAACGACATAGTATAGTATGTCGTTTTTGTCCAATTTTGGACCAAATTTTTTTTCTCCAAAAATGGTCACATTTTAGAGACATAGTATAGTATGAGGTACTGCATAGTATAGTGTGACGTTTTTGTCAAGTTTTGGACCAAAAAAAGTTTTTCAAAAAAATTGTCAGAATCAAAAACGACATAGTATAGTATGTCGTTTTTGTCCAATTTTGGACCAAATTTTTTTTCTCCAAAAATGATCACATTTTAGAGACATAGTATAGTATGAGTTACTGCATCGTATAGTGTGACGTTTTTGTCAAGTTTTGGACCAAAAAAACGTTTTTCAAAAAAATTGTCAGAATCAAAAACGACATAGTATAGTATGTCGTTTTTGTCCAATTTTGGACCACATTTTTTTTCTCCAAAAATGGTCACATTTTAGAGACATAGTATAGTATGAGGTACTGCATAGTATAGTGTGACGTTTTTGTCAAGTTTTGGACCAAAAAAAGTTTTTCAAAAAAATTGTCAGAATCAAAAACGACATAGTATAGTATGTCGTTTTTGTCCAATTTTGGACCAAATTTTTTTTCTCCAAAAATGGTCACATTTTAGAGACATAGTATAGTATGAGTTACTGCATAGTATAGTGTGACGTTTTTGTCAAGTTTTGGACCAAAAAAACGTTTTTCAAAAAAATTGTCAGAATCAAAAACGACATAGTATAGTATGTCGTTTTTGTCCAATTTTGGACCAAATTTTTTTTCTCCAAAAATGGTCACATTTTAGAGACATAGTATAGTATGAGGTACTGCATAGTATAGTGTGACGTTTTTGTCAAGTTTTGGACCAAAAAAAGTTTTTCAAAAAAATTGTCAGAATCAAAAACGACATAGTATAGTATGTCGTTTTTGTCCAATTTTGGACCAAATTTTTTTTCTCCAAAAATGGTCACATTTTAGAGACATAGTATAGTATGAGTTACTGCATAGTATAGTGTGACGTTTTTGTCAAGTTTTGGACCAAAAAAACGTTTTTCAAAAAAATTGTCAGAATCAAAAACGACATAGTATAGTATGTCGTTTTTGTCCAATTTTGGACCACATTTTTTTTCTCCAAAAATGGTCACATTTTAGAGACATAGTATAGTATGACGTACTGCATAGTATAGTGTGACGTTTTTGTCAAGTTTTGGACCAAAAAAAGGTTTTCAAAAAAATTGTCAGAATCAAAAACGACATAGTATAGTATGTCGTTTTTGTCCAATTTTGGACCAAATTTTTTTTCTCCAAAAATGGTCACATTTTAGAGACATAGTATAGTATGAGTTACTGCATAGTATATATAGTGTGACGTTTTTGTCAAGTTTTGGACCAAAAAAACGTTTTTCAAAAAAATTGTCAGAATCAAAAACGACATAGTATAGTATGTCATTTTTGTCCAATTTTGGACCACATTTTTTTTCTCCAAAAATGGTCACATTTTAGAGACATAGTATAGTATGAGGTACTGCATAGTATAGTGTGACGTTTTTGTCAAGTTTTGGACCAAAAAAACGTTTTTCAAAAAAATTGTCAGAATCAAAAACGACATAGTATAGTATGTCGTTTTTGTCCAATTTTGGACCAAATTTTTTTTCTCCAAAAATGGTCACATTTTAGAGACATAGTATAGTATGAGGTACTGCATAGTATAGTGTGACGTTTTTGTCAAGTTTTGGACCAAAAAAAGTTTTTCAAAAAAATTGTCAGAATCAAAAACGACAAAGTATATAGTATGTCGTTTTTGTCCAATTTTGGACCAAATTTTTTTTCTCCAAAAATGGTCACATTTTAGAGACATAGTATAGTATGACGTACTACATAGTATAGTTTGACGTTTTTGTCACGTTTTGGACCAAAAAAAAGTTTTTCCAAAAAATGGTCAGATTTTGGACGAAATAGTGTAGTACGAGATTGAGGTCGACGACATTGTATAGTAGGACGTATTGGTCACATTTTGGGCAAAACAATTTTTTTCTTCGATTTTGGACGACATAGTATAGTATGACGTTTTTGTAAAATTTTGGATCAAAAGTTTTTTATCAAAAAATTTGTCAGATTTTGGACGAAATAGTGTAGTATGACATTGAGGTCGACGACATAGTATAGTATGACGTTTTAGTCACATTTTGGGCTAAAAAAAAGAATTCAAAAAATGTTACAGATTTTGGATGACATAGTATAGTATGACGTTTTAGTCACATTTTGGGCTAAAAATAATAATTCAAAAAATGTTACAGATTTTGGACGACATAGTATAGTATGACGTTTTTGTCAAATATTGGATCAAAAGTTTTTTATCAAAAAAATTTTCAGATTTTGGATGAAATAGTGTAGTATGACATTGAGGTCGACGACATAGTATAGTATGACATTTTAGTCACATTTTGGGCTAAAAAAAAGAATTCAAAAAATGTTACAGATTTTGGACGACATAGTATAGTATGACGTTTTTGTAAAATTTTGGATCAAAAGTTTTTTATCAAAAAAATGGTCAGATTTTGGACGAAATAGTGTAGTATGACATTGAGGTCGACGACATAGTATAGTATGACGTTTTAGTCACATTTTGGGCTAAAAAAAAGAATTCAAAAAATGTTACAGATTTTGGATGACATAGTATAGTATGACGTTTTAGTCACATTTTGGGCTAAAAATAATAATTCAAAAAATGTTACAGATTTTGGACGACATAGTAAAGTATGACGTTTTTGTCAAATATTGGATCAAAAGTTTTTTATCAAAAAAAATTTCAGATTTTGGATGAAATAGTGTAGTATGACATTGAGGTCGACCATATAGTATAGTATGACATTTTAGTCACATTTTGGGCTAAAAAAAAGAATTCAAAAAATGTTACAGATTTTGGACGACATAGTATAGTATGACGTTTTTGTCAAATATTGGATCAAAAGTTTTTTATCAAAAAAATGTTCAGATTTTGGATGAAATAGTGTAGTATGACACTGAGGTCGACGACATAGTATAGTATGACGTTTTAGTCAAATTTTGGATCAAAAGTTTTTTATCAAAAAAATGGTCAGATTTTGGACGAAATAGTGTAGTATGACATTGAGGTCGACCATATAGTATAGTATGACGTTTTAGTCACATTTTGGGAAAAATAATTTTTTTCTTCGATTTTGGACGACATAGTATAGTTTGCGTTTTTGTCAAATTTTGGATCAAAAGTTTTTTATCAAAAAAATTGTCAGATTTTGGACGAAATAGTGTAGTATGACATTGAGGTCGACGACATAGTATAGTATGTCGTTTTTGTCAAATTTTGAATCAAGAGTTTTTTATCAAAAAAATGGTCAGATTTTGGACGAAATAGTGGAGTATGACATTGAGGTCGACGACATAGTATAGTAGGACGTATTGGTCACATTTTGGGCAAAACAATTTTTTTCTTCGATTTTGGACGACAGTATAGTATGTCGTTTTTGTCAAATTTTGGATCAAAAGTTTTTTATCAAAAAAATTGTCAGATTTTGGACGAAATAGTGTTGTATGACACTGAGGTTGACGACATAGTATAGTATGACGTTTTAGTCACATTTTGGGCTAAGAAAAAGAATTCAAAAAATGTTAAAGATTTTTGACGACATAGTATAGTATGACGTTTTAGTCACATTTTGGGAAAAACTATTTTTTTCTTCGATTTTGGACGACATAGTATAGTATGTCGTTTTTGTCAAATTTTGGATCAAAAGTTTTTTATCAAAAAAATGGTCAGATTTTGGACGAAATAGTGTAGTATGACACTGAGGTCGACGACATAGTATAGTATGACGTTTTAGTCACATTTTGGGCTAAAAAAAAGAATTCAAAAAATGTTACAGATTTTGGATGACATAGTATAGTATGACGTTTTAGTCACATTTTGGGCTAAAAATAATAATTCAAAAAATGTTACAGATTTTGGACGACATAGTATAGTATGACGTTTTTGTCAAATATTGGATCAAAAGTTTTTTATCAAAAAAATTTTCAGATTTTGGATGAAATAGTGTAGTATGACATTGAGGTCGACGACATAGTATAGTATGACATTTTAGTCACATTTTGGGCTAAAAAAAAGAATTCAAAAAATGTTACAGATTTTGGACGACATAGTATAGTATGACGTTTTTGTAAAATTTTGGATCAAAAGTTTTTTATCAAAAAAATGGTCAGATTTTGGACGAAATAGTGTAGTATGACATTGAGGTCGACGACATAGTATAGTATGACGTTTTAGTCACATTTTGGGCTAAAAAAAAGAATTCAAAAAATGTTACAGATTTTGGATGACATAGTATAGTATGACGTTTTAGTCACATTTTGGGCTAAAAATAATAATTCAAAAAATGTTACAGATTTTGGACGACATAGTATAGTATGACGTTTTTGTCAAATATTGGATCAAAAGTTTTTTATCAAAAAAAATTTCAGATTTTGGATGAAATAGTGTAGTATGACATTGAGGTCGACCATATAGTATAGTATGACATTTTAGTCACATTTTGGGCTAAAAAAAAGAATTCAAAAAATGTTACAGATTTTGGACGACATAGTATAGTATGACGTTTTTGTCAAATATTGGATCAAAAGTTTTTTATCAAAAAAATGTTCAGATTTTGGATGAAATAGTGTAGTATGACACTGAGGTCGACGACATAGTATAGTATGACGTTTTAGTCAAATTTTGGATCAAAAGTTTTTTATCAAAAAAATGGTCAGATTTTGGACGAAATAGTGTAGTATGACATTGAGGTCGACCATATAGTATAGTATGACGTTTTAGTCACATTTTGGGAAAAATAATTTTTTTCTTCGATTTTGGACGACATAGTATAGTTTGCGTTTTTGTCAAATTTTGGATCAAAAGTTTTTTATCAAAAAAATTGTCAGATTTTGGACGAAATAGTGTAGTATGACATTGAGGTCGACGACATAGTATAGTATGTCGTTTTTGTCAAATTTTGAATCAAGAGTTTTTTATCAAAAAAATGGTCAGATTTTGGACGAAATAGTGGAGTATGACATTGAGGTCGACGACATAGTATAGTAGGACGTATTGGTCACATTTTGGGCAAAACAATTTTTTTCTTCGATTTTGGACGACAGTATAGTATGTCGTTTTTGTCAAATTTTGGATCAAAAGTTTTTTATCAAAAAAATTGTCAGATTTTGGACGAAATAGTGTTGTATGACACTGAGGTTGACGACATAGTATAGTATGACGTTTTAGTCACATTTTGGGCTAAGAAAAAGAATTCAAAAAATGTTAAAGATTTTTGACGACATAGTATAGTATGACGTTTTAGTCACATTTTGGGAAAAACTATTTTTTTCTTCGATTTTGGACGACATAGTATAGTATGTCGTTTTTGTCAAATTTTGGATCAAAAGTTTTTTATCAAAAAAATGGTCAGATTTTGGACGAAATAGTGTAGTATGACACTGAGGTCGACGACATAGTATAGTATGACGTTTTTGTCAAATATTGGAGCAAAAGTTTTTTATCAAAAAAATGTTCAGATTTTGGATGAAATAGTGTAGTATGACACTGAGGTCGACGACATAGTATAGTATGACGTTTTTGTCAAATTTTGGATCAAAAGTTTTTTATCAAAAAAATGGTCAGATTTTGGACGAAATAGTGTAGTATGACACTGAGGTCGACGACATAGTATAGTATGACGTTTTTGTCAAATTTTGGATCAAAAGTTTTTTATCAAAAAAATGGTCAGATTTTGGACGAAATAGTGTAGTATGACATTGAGGTCGACCATATAGTATAGTATGACGTTTTAGTCACATTTTGGGAAAAATAATTTTTTTCTTCGATTTTGGACGACATAGTATAGTTTGCGTTTTTGTCAAATTTTGGATCAAAAGTTTTTTATCAAAAAAATTGTCAGATTTTGGACGAAATAGTGTAGTATGACATTGAGGTCGACGACATAGTATAGTATGTCGTTTTTGTCAAATTTTGAATCAAGAGTTTTTTATCAAAAAAATGGTCAGATTTTGGACGAAATAGTGGAGTATGACATTGAGGTCGACGACATAGTATAGTAGGACGTATTGGTCACATTTTGGGCAAAACAATTTTTTTCTTCGATTTTGGACGACAGTATAGTATGTCGTTTTTGTCAAATTTTGGATCAAAAGTTTTTTATCAAAAAAATTGTCAGATTTTGGACGAAATAGTGTTGTATGACACTGAGGTTGACGACATAGTATAGTATGACGTTTTAGTCACATTTTGGGCTAAGAAAAAGAATTCAAAAAATGTTAAAGATTTTTGACGACATAGTATAGTATGACGTTTTTGTCAAATTTTGGATCAAATTTATTTTTTTCAAAATAATGGTCAGATTTTGGACGAAATAGTGTAGTATGACATTGAGGTCGACGACATAGTATAGTATGACGTTTTAGTCACATTTTGGGAAAAATAATTTTTTTCTTCGATTTTGGACGACATAGAATAGTATGTCGTTTTTGTCAAATTTTGGATCAAAAGTTTTTTATCAAAAAAATGGTCAGATTTTGGACGAAATAGTGTAGTATGACACTGAGGTCGACGACATAGTATAGTATGACGTTTTTGTCAAATTTTGGATCAAATTTATTTTTTTCAAAATAATGGTCAGATTTTGGACGAAATAGTGTAGTATGACATTGAGGTCGACGACATAGTATAGTATGACGTTTTAGTCACATTTTGGGAAAAATAATTTTTTTCTTCGATTTTGGACGACATAGAATAGTATGTCGTTTTTGTCAAATTTTGAATCAAAAGTTTTTTATCAAAAAAATGGTCAGATTTTGGACGAAATAGTGTAGTATGACATTGAGGTCGACCATATAGTATAGTATGACGCTTTTGTCAAATTTTAGATCAAAAGTTTTTTATCAAAAAAATGGTCAGATTTTGGACGAAATAGTGGAGTATGACATTGAGGTCGACGACATAGTATAGTAGGACGTATTGGTCACATTTTGGGCAAAACAATTTTTTTCTTCGATTTTGGACGACAGTATAGTATGTCGTTTTTGTCAAATTTTGGATCAAAAGTTTTTTATCAAAAAAATTGTCAGATTTTGGACGAAATAGTGTTGTATGACACTGAGGTTGACGACATAGTATAGTATGACGTTTTAGTCACATTTTGGGCTAAGAAAAAGAATTCAAAAAATGTTAAAGATTTTTGACGACATAGTATAGTATGACGTTTTAGTCACATTTTGGGAAAAACTACTTTTTTCTTCGATTTTGGACGACATAGTATAGTATGTCGTTTTTGTCAAATTTTGGATCAAAAGTTTTTTATCAAAAAAATGGTCAGATTTTGGACGAAATAGTGTAGTATGACACTGAGGTCGACGACATAGTATAGTATGACGTTTTTGTCAAATATTGGATCAAAAGTTTTTTATCAAAAAAATGGTCAGATTTTGGACGAAATAGTGTAGTATGACATTGAGGTCGACCATATAGTATAGTATGACGTTTTAGTCACATTTTGGGAAAAATAATTTTTTTCTTCGATTTTGGACGACATAGTATAGTTTGCGTTTTTGTCAAATTTTGGATCAAAAGTTTTTTATCAAAAAAATTGTCAGATTTTGGACGAAATAGTGTAGTATGACATTGAGGTCGACGACATAGTATAGTATGTCGTTTTTGTCAAATTTTGAATCAAGAGTTTTTTATCAAAAAAATGGTCAGATTTTGGACGAAATAGTGGAGTATGACATTGAGGTCGACGACATAGTATAGTAGGACGTATTGGTCACATTTTGGGCAAAACAATTTTTTTCTTCGATTTTGGACGACAGTATAGTATGTCGTTTTTGTCAAATTTTGGATCAAAAGTTTTTTATCAAAAAAATTGTCAGATTTTGGACGAAATAGTGTTGTATGACACTGAGGTTGACGACATAGTATAGTATGACGTTTTAGTCACATTTTGGGCTAAGAAAAAGAATTCAAAAAATGTTAAAGATTTTTGACGACATAGTATAGTATGACGTTTTAGTCACATTTTGGGAAAAACTATTTTTTTCTTCGATTTTGGACGACATAGTATAGTATGTCGTTTTTGTCAAATTTTGGATCAAAAGTTTTTTATCAAAAAAATTGTCAGATTTTGGACGAAATAGTGTTGTATGACACTGAGGTTGACGACATAGTATAGTATGACGTTTTAGTCACATTTTGGGCTAAGAAAAAGAATTCAAAAAATGTTAAAGATTTTTGACGACATAGTATAGTATGACGTTTTTGTCAAATTTTGGATCAAATTTATTTTTTTCAAAATAATGGTCAGATTTTGGACGAAATAGTGTAGTATGACATTGAGGTCGACGACATAGTATAGTATGACGTTTTAGTCACATTTTGGGAAAAATAATTTTTTTCTTCGATTTTGGACGACATAGAATAGTATGTCGTTTTTGTCAAATTTTGAATCAAAAGTTTTTTATCAAAAAAATGGTCAGATTTTGGACGAAATAGTGTAGTATGACATTGAGGTCGACGACATAGTATAGTATGACGTTTTAGTCACATTTTGGGAAAAACTATTTTTTTCTTCGATTTTGGACGACATAGTATAGTATGACGTTTTTGTTAAATATTGGATCAAAAGTTTTTTATCAAAAAAATGGTCAGATTTTGGACGAAATAGTGTAGTATGACATTGAGGTCGACCATATAGTATAGTATGACGCTTTTGTCAAATTTTAGATCAAAAGTTTTTTATCAAAAAAATGGTCAGATTTTGGACGAAATAGTGTAGTATGACACTGAGGTCGACGACATAGTATAGTATGACGTTTTAGTCACATTTTGGATCAAATTTATTTTTTTCAAAAAAATGGTCAGATTTTGGACGAAATAGTGTAGTATGACATTGAGGTCGACGACATAGTATAGTATGACGTTTTAGTCACATTTTGGGCAAAACAATTTTTTTCTTCGATTTTGGACGACATAGTATAGTATGACGTTTTTGTCAAATTTTGAATCAAAAGTTTTTTATCAAAAAAATGGTCAGATTTTGGACGAAATAGTGTAGTATGACATTGAGGTCGACCATATAGTATAGTATGACGCTTTTGTCAAATTTTAGATCAAAAGTTTTTTATCAAAAAAATGGTCAGATTTTGGACGAAATAGTGTAGTATGACACTGAGGTCGACGACATAGTATAGTATGACGTTTTTGTCAAATTTTGGATCAAATTTATTTTTTTCAAAATAATGGTCAGATTTTGGACGAAATAGTGTAGTATGACATTGAGGTCGACGACATAGTATAGTATGACGTTTTAGTCACATTTTGGATCAAATTTATTTTTTTCAAAAAAATGGTCAGATTTTGGACGAAATAGTGTAGTATGACATTGAGGTCGACGACATAGTATAGTATGACGTTTTAGTCACATTTTGGGCAAAACAATTTTTTTCTTCGATTTTGGACGACATAGTATAGTATGACGTTTTTGTTAAATTTTGGATCAAAAGTTTTTTATCAAAAAAATCGTCAGATTTTGGACGAAATAGTGTAGTATGACATTGAGGTCAATAGTACAGTATGACGTTTTGGTCCAAAAAATGTTCTCAAAAAATGGTCAAATGGACGACAGATGAAAAATAAACTTCTCGAAAATAAAAAACCTGAAAGAAATGTTTTTTTGAAAAAACTTACTGAAAACAAACTTTTTCCCATGATGCTCTTGGACTGTGGGATTCTGTGTCTCTGGTGCTCCAGCTCCAGCTCCAGCTCCAGCTCCAGCTCCAGGTCGTGTTTTCAGTGTTTTTATGAGCTGTTCACCTTAAGACAAGAAGAAGAACATGTTAGTGAATTCACTCGTGTTTGTCTCATGGTTCTTTGCTGCCACCTGGTGACGGAGTGGTGTCACTGTCTCCTCTGTGTGTGTGTGTGTGTGTGTGTGTGTGTGTGTGTGTGTGTGTGTGTGTGTGTGTGTGTGTGTGTGTGTCACTCACACAGACACAGAAAGACACTCACACACACATTTACTCACTCACTCACTCACTCACACACACACACAGACAGACACACAAAGACACACACACACAGACAGACACACACACACAGACAGACAGACAGACACACAAAGACACACACACAGACACACACCCACAGACAGACACACACACACAGACAGACACACACACACACACTCACACACACAGACAGACACACACACACACAGACAGACACACACAGACACACACACAGACAGACACACAAAGACACACACACAGACACACACCCACAGACAGACACACACACACACACACACACTCACACACACAGTGTAACACCAGTGGAAGAACAGGAAGTGATGTAATACGTTAGCACATAGTTTCATTCCAATGTACTGTGTGTAGTATAATATAATACATATAATCAAACTGTGTTGTCACACAAAATAGTTTGCTGTGGTGTGACCTCTGACCTCTGACCTCTGACCTCTGACCTTTGACCTTCCAGCAGAAACAACTTTGATGTGTAAACAAAAACATACAGAAGTCGCCTTAACCTTTGACCTTTTTATCTGTATGTGTGTGTGTCTGTGTGTGTGTGTGTGTGTGTGTGTGTGTGTGTGTGTGTGTGTGTGTGTGTGTGTGTGTGTGTCTGTGTGTGTCTGTGTGTGTGTGTCTGTGTGTGTGTGTGTGTGTGTGTGTGTCTGTGTGTGTGTGTCTGTCCGTGTGTGTGTGTCTGTATTCACCGATATGCCAGCACATATTTGTTTAGCATTAGCATGCTACTACTTTGCAGCTAATTTGGCAAACCTATTACCAAAGGTAAGCTAGCGAGGATACAATAAGCATTAGCGTCGTGCTAACACTGTGCAGCCTCATTAGGAACAACGCAAATGTTTTCAGTTTGGATTAGCGTTAGCATGGGTAACGATCACCAAACAGCTAGCTCTGCATTAGCATCAGTCTGCACTCAACTGATAAATCAACGATGAAACGCTCACTGCTGTTTGTCCTGTAGGGGGCGGAGTCAGAGCATGAATGATTGACCCTGAGGGGGCGGGTCAGGGGGCGGGTCAGGGGGCGGAGTCTGGTGTGTTTTCTCCGGTCACACAGAGGCTCAGCGTCACAGTCGTCATGGCTCAGCTGGTGGAGTGTGTGCCCAACTTCTCTGAGGGACGGAACCAGGAGGTCAGTGACAAGGGATTACACTTAATCTGATTATAATCTGAGGATATATCTACACTTAATCTGATTATAATCTGAGGATATATCTACACTTAATCTGATTATAATCTGAGGATATATCTACACTTAATCTGATTATAATCTGAGGATATATCTACACTTAATCTGATCAAATGTTATTTCTCTAGTCCACAATAATCTCAGGTAATCCTGTCCTTAGATTTTCTTTGGTCCTCTGATGAATTCTGAACTGCTGAGATTAATCTTTAAACTCCAGTTTGTTTTAACAAACACTGACCTTTGACCTTTGACCTTTGACCTCTCTGTTCTGTTCAGAGGAGCTGATTTTTAACTCTGTGTGTGTGTGTGGGGGGGGGAGGGTCCCTGTGGTCAGGTGACCTCTGACCTCTGACCTCTGACCTCTCTCTCTGTGCTCAGGTGATCTCCTCCATCTCCTCGTCCATCTCCAGTTCTCCTGGAGTTTCTCTCTTAGACGTGGACTCTGGTTCCTCCACAAACAGAACCGTCTTCACCTTCGTTGGTTCTCCTGACGCCGTGGTGGAGGCGGCGCTCAACGCCGCACGCCACGCCTTCAACCTCATCGACATGACCAAGCACTCAGGTCAGAGGGGGCGGGGCCACACGCTCAGGTCAGAGAGAGGGGGAGGGGCCACACACTCAGGTCACAGAGAGGGGGAGGGGCCACACACTCAGGTCACAGAGAGGGGGAGGGGCCACACACTCAGGTCAGAGAGAGGGGGAGGGGCCACACACTCAGGTCAGAGAGAGGGGGAGGGGCCACACGCTCAGGTCACAGTGAGGGGGAGGGGCCACACGCTCAGGTCAGAGAGAGGGGGAGGGGCCACACACCTTTAGGTCACAGAGAGGGGGAGGGGCCACACGCTCAGGTCACAGTGAGGGGGAGGGGCCACACACTCAGGTCAGAGAGAGGGGGAGGGGCCACACACTCAGGTCAGAGGGGGCGGGGCCACGCATTGTGACGTGTGTGTGTGTGTGTGTGTGTGCAGGTGAACACCCTCGTACCGGAGCGTTGGACGTCTGTCCCTTCGTCCCCGTCCAGAATGTCTCGATGGACGATTGTGTCCACTGTGCGTCTGTGTTTGGACAGAAGTTAGCCGACATGTTGAACGTCCCTGGTGAGAGAGAGAGAGAGAGAGATTTTGAATGTAAACTTTATTTAAACATAACACATGACTGTGTGTGTGTGTGTGTGTCTTGCTTGCGTGTGTGTGTGTGTGTGTGTGTGTGTGTGTGTGTGTGTGTGTGTGTGTGTGTGTGTGTGTGTGTGTGTGTGTGTGTGAAGTCTATCTCTATGGAGAAGCTGCTCGTCATGAGAGGAGGCGGAGCCTCCCAGCAGTGAGAGCGGGAGAATATGAAGCTTTACCTGAGAAGGTAACGTGCTTTTATTGTGGAGGGCAAACTTCCTGTCACTTTCTATCAAAATAAAAGCTTAAATCAACATATTTTGTGTTTGCTGAAGCTCAAGCGTGACGAGTGGATGCCAGACTTTGGCCCCGCCTCCTTCGTCCCGTCCTGGGGCGCCACGGTGACCGGAGCTCGCAAGTTTCTGATCGCGTACAACGTGAATCTGATCGCGACCAAAGAACAAGCTCATCGTATCGCTCTGGACATCAGAGAGCAGGGGCGGGGCCAAGGACAGGTGTGTGTGAGCAGGGGCGGGGCCAAGGACAGGTGTGTGTGAGCAGGGGCGGGGCCAAGGACAGGTGTGTGGGAGCACACGAGGACATGTCCTCATGTCTTCATGTCCTCATGTGTCTCATGTCCTCATGTCTCTCATGTCCTCATGTCTCTCATGTCCTCATGTCTTCATGTCCTCATGTGTCTCACGTCCTCATGTCTCTCATGTCCTCATGTCTCTCATGTCCTCATGTCCTCATGTCTCTCATGTCCTCATGTCTCTCATCTCCTCATGTCTTCATGTCTCTCATGTCTTCATGTCCTCATGTCTCTCATGTCCTCATGTCCTCATGTCCTCATGTCTCTCATGTCTCATGTCCTCATGTCTCTCATGTCTCTCATGTCCTCATGTCTCTCATGTCCTCATGTCCTCATGTCTCTCATGTCCTCATGTCTCTCATCTCCTCATGTCTTCATGTCTCTCATGTCTTCATGTCCTCATGTCTCTCATGTCCTCATGTCCTCATGTCTCTCATGTCTCATGTCCTCATGTGTCTCAGCCCGGGCGGCTGCAGAAGGTCCAGGGTCTTGGTTGGTTCCTGGATGAGTCTAATCTGGCTCAAGTGTCCACTAACATCCTGGACTTTGAGAAGACACCTGTCCACGCCGTCTACCAGGAAGTCTGCAGAGAGGCTGAGGTCAGAGGTCAGAGGTCAGAGGTGACATCATGTGATCAGAGTTGGTTTGTTTACGTGTGTGTGTGTGTGTGTGTTCAGGAGCTGAAGCTCCCCGTGGTTGGTTCTCAGATGGTTGGGCTCGTTCCTCTCAAAGCTCTGATGGACTGCGCCAACTTCTACATCAACAAAGATCAGCTGTTCGTCCTCGAGGAAGAGCACAAAGTCCGACTGGTCAGCTGACCCCGTCTGTCTGTCTGTCTGTCTGTCTGTCTGTCTGTTGTCACATGACCTGTCTGTCTGTCTGTTGTCAGGTGATCAGTAAACTGGGTCTGGATTCACTGAGCCCCTTTAAGCCCAGGGAGAGGATCATCGAGTGAGTCTGTGTGAACGTGTGAGTCAGTGTGAACGTGTGAGTCTGTGTGAATGTGTGAGTCAGTGTGAACGTGTGAGTCTGTGTGAGTCTGTGTGAACGTGTGAGTCAGTGTGAACGTGTGAGTCTGTGTGAACGTGTGAGTCTGTGTGAACGTGTGAGTCTGTGTGAATGTGTGAGTCAGTGTGAACGTGTGAGTCTGTGTGAATGTGTGAGTCAGTGTGAACGTGTGAGTCAGTGTGAACGTGTGAGTCTGTGTGAACGTGTGAGTCTGTGTGAATGTGTGAGTCAGTGTGAACGTGTGAGTCTGTGTGAACGTGTGAGTCAGTGTGAACGTGTGAGTCTGTGTGAATGTGTGAGTCAGTGTGAACGTGTGAGTCTGTGTGAATGTGTGAGTCAGTGTGAACGTGTGAGTCTGTGTGAATGTGTGAGTCAGTGTGAACGTGTGAGTCTGTGTGAGTCTGTGTGAGTCTGTGTGAATGTGTTAGTCAGTGTGAACGTGTGAGTCAGTGTGAGTCAGTGTGAACGTGTGAGTCTGTGTGAACGTGTGAACGTGTGAGTCTGTGTGAACGTGTGAGTCTGTGTGAACGTGCGAGTCAGAGTGAACGAGTGAGTCAGAGTGAACGAGTGAGTAACACGTTCACCTGCACAGGTACATGGTGGCGTCTCAGGACAGCGATCGTCTCACGTCGTCGTCTCTTCGTAGTTTCGTCCTCAGCGTCGGAGCTCGGACGGCGACTCCAGGAGGAGGATCTGTGTCTGCAGCTGTGGGAGCTCTGGTTAGTCTGAGTGAGACGTCTGTCTGTGTGAGGACGTCTGTGTGAGGACGTCTGTCTGTGTGAGGACGTCTGTGTGTGAGGACGTCTGTCTCTTTCTGTCCTCCAGGGGGCGGCGCTGGCTGCGATGGTTGGACAGATGACGTACGGGAAGAGACAGTTTGAGAAGTTGGACGACGTCATGAGACGACTCATTCCACCGTTTCATCAGGCCATGGACGAGCTGCTGGACATGGTGGACGAGGACGCAGCTGTCTTCAACAGCTACATGGTGAGGACATGTCCAACAACGTCCAACACTGAGGGACAGCTGTTGTCCTGTTGGACAGTTTGTGTAAACTTGTGTCACTGAAGGTTTTCTCTGTCGTAGGCGGCGATGAAGATGCCGAAGACGACGGTGGAGGAAGTTCAAAGGTCAGAGACACACACACACACACACACTTTTAATGACTGTTACACAGACTGACAGGTGTGTGTGTGTGTGTTTGTCTCTGTGTGTGTGTGTGTGTGTGTGTGTGTGTGTGTGTGTGTGTGTGTGTGTGTGTGTGTGTGTGTGTGTGTGTGTGTGTGTGTGTAGCAGAAACACAGCGCTGCAGCACAGTCTTCAGTTAGCCGTTAGCGTCCCGTTAGCTCTGGCAGAGAAGATCAATGATCTGTGGTCACCGCTCAAAGAGATGATCGTCTACGGCAACGTGTCCTGCAAGTCTGATGCTCAGGTGAGAGGGTGAGAGAGTGAGAGTGAGAGTGAGAGGGTGAGAGAGTGAGAGGGTGAGAGGGTGAGAGAGTGAGAGGGTGAGAGAGTGAGAGGGTGAGAGTGAGAGAGGGTGAGAGAGTGAGAGGGTGAGAGAGTGAGAGGGTGAGAGAGTGAGAGGGTGAGAGTGAGAGAGTGAGAGGGTGAGAGTGAGAGAGTGAGAGGGTGAGAGAGTGAGAGTGAGAGTGAGAGAGTGAGACACACTCAGGTGAGGGGGTTTGTATAAAAACTAAATAGATCTGTTAATCTCTGGGTTTAATCCAGACTCTGGATTAAGACACAGATGTACAGATGATGTAATCTGAGCTGTTGTTCCCTCTGTGACCTGCAGGTGGCAGCAAAAGCTCTGGAGACGGCAGTTTACGGCGGGTACTTTAACGTCATGATCAACCTCAAAGACATCACAGACCAGGTCTTCATCACCAAGGTGAGTGTCCTCTGTGTCCTTGTGTCCTCTGTGTCTTCTTGTGTCCTCTGTGTCTTCACTCTGTGACCTTTGACCTTTGTTTTCAGACACAGCAGAGAGCAACAGCTCTGCTGCACCAGGCTCAAGACGCTGCTGCTGCCGTCCTCCTCACTGCTGAGGGCAGAAAGTGAAGAGGGAGGAGCTAAAGTGAAGAGGGAGGGACTACAGTGAAGAGGGAGGGGCTAAAGTGAAGAGGGAGGGGCTAAAGCCTCCTGGTGATAAAACACTGATCAATGTTTTTTTCTCAATGATTTCAAATGTTTTTGTTTTTAAAAATCAAAGAAAAGTGAAAATATTCCAGATTAAAGAAACTGCTGTAATATAAATGTTACGTCTCACTGGATTATACTGGATTATACGATCAGATCAGTATAATCCAGTCAATCTCAGGTCAGTTTTTAAATAAAAATTTGAATCATTAAAACGTTTTGTTAGTAATCTGTGAACTCCACACATAATCCTACATTTAATCAGATTATGCTAATTTATTTAATATACATGATACATCAGTCTTGACGAGATGACAACAGCGCCACCATCAGGTTAAACTGGCCAAATTCTCCAAAAACACTTCAACCATGAGATTAAATCCAGAAAATATCTTTTAATCTCATATAAAAACAATTTAAAGGACGTCAGAATGAAAACTTGTGCTTTTTTAGGTGAAGACTAACACTGAGGTTTTTAATTTACGTCATAATAACAACAACAACAATAATAATAATAAAAAGAAGAAGAAGAAACAGCAGCAGTTTAAATAAAGGTGAATAAATCAGGACTGAATCAGCTCCACTTTGTTCTCTGAAGACGACGCAGGGATGATTTCACCAGAAACAAACACGTCCTGAAAGATAAACAACAACGTGTTTACATCACAACATCCCATAATATCATCACATCATCACAACATCCCAGAACATCATCACAACATCCCATAATATCACCACAACATCCCATAATATCACCACATCATCACAACATCCCAAAACATCACCACAACATCCCATAATATCACCACAACATCCCATAATATCACCACAATATCATCACAACATCCCATAATATCATCACATCATCACAACATCCCAGAACATCATCACAACATCCCATAATATCACCACAACATCCCATAATATCACCACATCATCACAACATCCCAGAACATCACCACAATATCATCACAACATCCCATATCATCACAACATCCCATAATATCATCACAACATCCCATATCATCACAACATCCCATAATATCATCACAACATCCCATAATATCATCACAACATCCCATATCACCAAAACATCCCATAATATCACCACAACATCCAATAATATACCACAACATCCCATAATATCACAACATCCCATAATATCATCACAACATCCCATAATATCACCACAACATCCAATAATATACCACAACATCCCATAATATCACAACATCCCATAATATCACCACAACATCCCATAATATCACAACAACATCCCATAAATCCCATAATATAATCACAACATCCCATAATATCACTACAACATCCCATAATATCATCACAACATCCCACAATATCACCACAACATCCCATAATATCATCACAACATCCCACAATATCATCACAACATCCCATAATATCATCACAACATCCCATAATATCCAGATGATCAGATTAACTGACCTGGTCATAAATGACTCTGACGATCAAAGAGCAGCTGGGACACGAGGCCACGTCTTCTCCACTCTGAAGGTCTTCCTGAGGACATGAAGGACATGAGGACATGAGGAGAGGAAAGACAAAAGGACACAAGGACATGAAGGACATGAGGACATGAGGAGAGGAAAGACAAAAGGACACAAGGACATGAAGGACATGAGGACATGAGGAGAGGAAAGACAATAGGACACAAGGACATGAAGGACATGAACGACATGAAGGACCTGAGGACATGAAGGACATGAGGACATGAGGAGAGGAGAGACTAAAGGACACGAGGACATGAACGACATGAAGGACCTGAGGACATGAATGACATGAGGACAGGAGAGACAAAAGGACATGAGGACATGAACGACATGAGGACATAAGGAGAGGAAAGACAAAAGGACACGAGGGAAGGAAGGATATGGAGGACATTAGGACATGAGGAAGGGAAGGACATGAGGAGAGGAGAGACAAAAGGACACAAGGACATGAGGAATGGAAGGACATGAGGACATGAAAGACTGGAACATGAACGACATGAGGAAGGGAAGGACATGAGGACAGTAAGGACATGAAGGACATGAGGACATGAGGACATGAAGGACATGAGGACATGAGGACAGGAAGGACATGATGACATTGAACGACATGAGGACATGAAGGACATGACGACATTGAACGACATGAGGACAGGAACGACATGAAGACATTGAACGACATGAGGACAGGAACAACATGAAGACATTGAACGACATGAGGACATGAACGACATGAGGACAGGAAGGACATGAACGACATGAAGACATTGAACGACATGAGGACAGGAAGGACATGAAGGACATGAGGATATGAACGACATGAGGACATGAACGACATGAGGACATTGAACGACATGAGGACAGGAAGGACATGAACGACATGAGGACATTGAACGACATGAGGACAGGAACGACATGAAGACATTGAACGACATGAGGACAGGAACGACATGAAGACATTGAACGACATGAGGACATGAACGACATGA
Source organism: Microchirus variegatus (assembly GCF_963457635.1). Lineage (NCBI taxonomy): Eukaryota > Metazoa > Chordata > Actinopteri > Pleuronectiformes > Soleidae > Microchirus > Microchirus variegatus. The sequence goes on from NC_139823.1 coordinate 20,419,085, forward strand.
GGACATTGAACGACATGAGGACATTGAACGACATGAGGACATGAAGGACATGAACAGCATGAAGACATTGAACGACATGAGGACATTGAACGACATGAGGACATGAACGACATGAGGACATTGAACGACATGAGGACAGGAAGGACATGAACGACATGAGGATATGAACGACATGAGGACATGAACGACATGAGGACATTGAACGACATGAGGACAGGAAGGACATGAACGACATGACGACATTGAACGACATGAGGACAGGAACGACATGAAGACATTGAACGACATGAAGACATTGAACGACATGAGGACATGAACGACATGAGGACAGGAAGGACATGAACGACATGAGGACATTGAACGACATGAGGACAGGAAGGACATGAACGACATGAGGATATGAACGACATGAGGACATGAACGACATGAGGACATTGAACGACATGAGGACATTGAACGACATGAGGACAGGAAGGACATGAACGACATGAGGACATTGAACGACATGAGGACAGGAACGACATGAAGACATTGAACGACATGAGGACATGAACAACATGAGGACATTGAACGACATGAGGACATGAACAACATGAGGACATGAACAACATGAACGCAAGGACACACTTCATTCATTCATTAACTGCGTCATAAACACGCAGCAGATGAGCACGAGCACATTTAAAAAGACAACATGACGTCATTTTATTTTACACGTGAACATGTGACGTCATAATCGTCACGGATTGTGTTCACTTCCTGCTTCATGTTGTTTTAAACCTGACGAACGTCAACATTCTCCAAACACTTAAACCACGAGATTGAGATGATTCTGTGTTTTAATCTGACGTTAAAGCGCATTTACAGGATTGTTGCTGCTGTTAGCTGTTAGCTGTTAGCCGTTAGCCGTTAGCCGCTAGCTCCGGGTCAACGTACCTTGGTGATAGCGAACTTGTCCCCGCAGGGACACGGGAAGTAAAATGTCTCCGTGTCTTCGTCATATTCAAAGTCCTCGATCTCGATCTCATCGTGAAAAACCGACATTTTTATCACAAGCGACAAAAGAAGAAGAAAAAGAAGAAGAAATCACTCATTTCTTCAGCGTGGTGAGGCGCGCGGTGATGACGTCACACAAGAGCGACGACTCGGCTTTTTTTCTTTAGGAAAATAGAAAAAAGAACAATCGTAATGTTTTACTTTAACAATAAATCAAATAAAATAGAGCTTCACATCACTATTAATCACTAATAAATATTTATATGACTATAATGACTGATTATGTTCATCTGAGCTTCATTTAAACCCCGCCCACACAATTCCTGTTTCCCCCTTTCACAATAAAAGCCCCAGATTTAAAGCATGGATTCACAAACTCACTGACGTCACAAACAAAAGAGGACAGACGAGGACAGACAGAGGACAGACAGACAGACAGAGGACACCATCATGAGACACCATGAGATTAAACCTTCACCAACATCCAATCAGAGACGAGACATTCATGATTTGAACCAATCACCAGTGATCAGCACACGATCAATAACTCTGATTCATACACTCTTCATCCATGACCACGCCCAGTTTATTCAGGGGGAGGGGCTTAATAATAAGGACAGTTACAGGAGGACGACGCCCCCTAGATGTCACATGACTCCACCTTGTTTCCTTGCTCTGGTTCAAGACCCATCTGGGAAACTCCGCCCACATGTTGATGTCAGGTAACCCCGCCCCCTCTCACTGCTGGGCCAGCAGAGCGCTACGATTGGCTCTCATCTTCTCCAGGTGTTTGGTCAGGTAACTGTTGGACACGCCCACTTCGTCCACGCTGTCCAACGCTGCTCGAAGCTGCAGAGACACGAGGACAAGAGGACGAAGACGGACATGAAATAAGAGGACGAAGACAGAGACACGAGGACGAAAGACAGAGACAAGAGGACGAAGACAGACATGAAATAAGAGGACGAAGACAGAGACACGAGGACAAGAGGACGAAGACAGAGACACGAGGACGAAAGACAGAGACACGAGGAAATGAGGACGAAGAAAAAGTGTGTATTTGTATCTGTGTGTGTCTGTATCTCTGTGTCCTGCAGTACTGTCAGAGCCCACCAGGGGGCAGTAGCCCACACACAAACATGAGTTCAAATGAATCAAACTTTATTTAAAAAAGCTGACGGTGACATCATCAGTCACATGATCAGTTATAAAATGTCACAGTCGTTATTCTGTTTCCTGTTCTTCACAGGAAACACAACCTTTGACCCTGGACCACCTTCCTCCTGTAGACCTTCAGCAGGTCCCTGTGGTTCCTCTGGTTCTTGATCCAGATCCTGATCTGACCCACAATCCTCTGCTCTGCTCTCAAAGGGTTCAGCAAAGTATGAGTCCACAAAAACTAAATCATGGCAGCAGAAGCACAGAGTCAGGTCAGGGTCCAGGTCAGGGTCCAGGTCAGGGTCCAGGTCAGGGTCCAGGTCAGGGTCCTGGTTCCTCTGAGTTCTGAAGGTGACCTCTGAGGTTCTTCCTGCAGCTCTTCGGTCAGTGCTGGAACCAGAACCTTCAGGATCCTGGGTTTGATCTCCATCTTCTAATGGTTTGTTGTGGTCTTGAGGACCCTGCTGATCCAGAACTTTGGTTCTTATTTCCATGTCTTCAGGAACATGGTTCCTCATCTCAGCCATAAAACTTTGATTCTGGAGAAACTGCCTGAGGATGCTCTGAACCATCTTGTCCAGACCTGTCCAGTCCTGCAGCGCCCCCCTGTGGACAAACAGAGATCCCGCAGCAGACTGTGGTGTTTGGTTCTGGTTTTCAAAGGTCTTCTGAACCAGAGGAGACTCTTCTTCATGAATCCTCTGGTTCTTGACCTCCTCTTGTGAACTCGGTCTTTCTCCAACAGCGTCGCCCTCTGCTGGTCCATGTGGATCAGAGCAGCTGAGACCACTGAAGGTCACATGTTTGTCTCCTAGAGTTTGAAGACTGTGGAAACTTTGACCTTCTGAATTCTCCGTCTCTTGAGGACTTTGTCCTTCTGGATTCTGTTGATGGACAGACAAACCGGTTTGAGTCCAGTCCTCATCAGAACCCAGCACCGTGTCTCCTTTTAGTGGAATGAGTCTGGACTTGAAGACTTGGACCTGAACCTTCTCTGAAGTGGTTTCACGTTTACTCTCCATGGTTACCACGGCAACTGCAGATCTGAAATCTGACCCTTGTGTTTCACCGTTCACTGAACATTTAAACATCCTCCAGGTGGCGTCCTTCATCTCATCCTGAGGACATGTGACGTCCTTCATCTCATCCTGAGGACATGTGACGTCCTTCATCTCATCCTGAGGACATGTGACGTCCTTCATCTCATCCTGAGGACATGTGGCGTCCTCTGCTGGACGCTGGGGACGAGCTTTATCTGAAAGACCATCGAAGAAGACGTTGGAGGACAAAGCGGATTTTACACCACGTTCACAAGAGAAGACGGGAATTAACCGAGGCCACTGGAGGACTGAAGATCTTCATCAGGACAAAGACCACGAGGACCACGAAGACCACAAGGACACAAGGACACGAAGACCACGAGGACACAAAGACCACGAGGACACAAAGACCACGAGGACACAAAGACCACGAGGACACGAAGACCACGAGGACATAAAGACACAAGGACACAAAGACCACAAGGACACAAAGACCACGAGGACATAAAGACACAAGGACACAAAGACCACAAGGACACAAAGACCACGAGGACACGAAGACCACGAGGACACAAAGACCACAAGGACACTAAGACCACAAGGACACTAAGACCACGAGGACATAAAGACACAAGGACACGAAGACCACGAGGACATAAAGACACGAATGACACACACACACACACACACACACACAGACAGACACACACACACTACAAAGACAACATTGACGTTACCATGGTAACCAGTGGTGGTTTCTTACCCAGCATGCTCTCCCTGACACCAGGACACGCCTCCTGAGCCAATGAGAAGCCAGCTTCATCTTCATCGCACTTCCCCAACTCACCACTGGGGGCGACGTGAGGTAAAACCACGCCGTATTTCTGTAATCCATCAATAATCTCAGACACTCATGTGTCTCAGGTTGTGTTGTTGTGTGTCTGTTGTGTGTCACTGACCGTCAGAGTGTCTCAGTTTGTGTTGTTGTGTGTCTGTTGTGTGTCACTGACCGTCAGTGTCTCAGTTTGTGTTGTTGTGTGTCTGTTGTGTGTCACTGACCGTCAGAGTGTCTCAGTTTGTGTTGTTGTGTGTCTGTTGTGTGTCACTGACAGTCAGTGTCTCAGTTTGTGTTGTTGTGTGTCTGTTGTGTGTCACTGACAGTCAGAGTGTCTCAGTTTGTGTTGTTGTGTGTCTGTTGTGTGTCACTGACTGCCAGAGTGTCTCAGGTTGTGTTGTTGTGTGTCACTGACCGTCAGTGTGTCTCAGTTTGTGTTGTTGTGTGTCTGTTGTGTGTCACTGACCATCAGAGTGTCCCTCATGTGTGTCACAGTGAACTTCAGAGAAGTGTGTTCTTGTCGTTGTCGTTCAAACTCCTGAAGAAACACAAACATTGTCATCGTTTTCTTTCTTAACCTTTGATCGTGACCCCGTCTGTGACCTCTGACCTTTGAGGTCACGTCACATCGTCGTCGCTCCTCCCACAGCAGCTCCTCCATGTCGTTAAGCTCCTCCCTCAAAGTGTCCACCTGATACATGAGCGCCGTCTTCTCATTGTGAAGCTGCACGTTAGCGACCACGACTTTACGATACTTTTCCTCCGCCTCCACCGCACAGTCCTGATCAATACATCAATGATCAATAATCAACACAATCAACAATCAACACAATCAATGATCAATAATCAACACAATCAATGATCAATAATCAACACAATCAATGATCAACACAATCAATAATCAACACAATCAATAATCAACACAATCAATGATCAACACAATCAATATTAGAAAAGGTTAAAGGTCAGAGAGTTCAGTGAAGATGTGACAGGAAGTGATGTCACTGATGAGCAGAGCAGATTACACAGGTGTGTGTGTGTGTGTGTGTGTGTGTGTGTGTGTGTGTGTGTGTGTGTGTGTGTGTGTCTGTGTGTGTGTGTGTGTGTGTGTCTGTCTGTCTGTCTGTCTGTGTGTGTGTGTGTGTGTGTGTGTGTGTGTGTGTGTGTGTGTGTGTGTGTGTCTGTCTGTCTGTCTGTCTGTCTGTCTGTCTGTCTGTGTGTGTGTGTGTCTACGTGTGTGTATGTGTATTTGTGTGTGTGTGTGTGTGTGTCAGACTGACCCTGAAGCTTCCATAACTTCCCACAGACATTTTCTCATCGTCATCAGAAACCTGTCAACAACAACAGGTCAGTGTGATCTTCATCATCATCATCATCATCATCATCATCATCACACACACACCCATCACAGGAAACAGGAAGTGGTAAAGATACAGACCGAGGTGAGTCTCTGAGAGTAACGCTCACGCTGCTCCTGAGGAAGAGGAGGAGGAGGAGGAGAAGAAGAGGAGGAAGATCAATCTTCAGTTTGTGTAAAAGTGAGTCAGCATATTTGATTGACAGCTGGTTGCCATAGAAACACAGACTGTTTACTGTCATTTAACATGAGTCAGCACATTTTTGTTATTTTCCCATGATGTTAATATTTAATCTGTTAATCTGAATAATGACCCATTCATGTGTGTGTGTGTGTGTGTGTGTGTTTCCTACCATCCACTGTTCAATATGACACCACTTATGATCCAGACCATAATATCTCTGACCACAGAGAGAGAGAGAGAGAGAGAGAGAGAGAGAGAGAGAGAGTTAGACTCCACCCACCTGGACTGTGACGAGGAGGAAAACTAACACACATGAAGACAGAGTGGAGAGAGAGGTCAGAGGTCACATAGGTCAGAGAGGTCAAAGGTCACATAGGTCAGAGGTCACAGAGGTTAAAGGTCACAGAGGTCAAAGGTCACAGAGGTCAGATTTGTGGGAATAGTGAGTTATTCAGTGTTTAACTAATTTAAATCCAGATGAAACGTTCTCTAAGAACGATGATACAACTGTAGTTAGTTAAGTTAATAAGTTAATAAGTTAGTGATTTAACAACATCAGTTAATCACGTTATGTGATGGAGGTCAAAGGTCAGAGATAAGGTCTGTATTTACATAAACCCATCACACACACTCACACACATGCACAGACACACACACAGATACACAAATGTAGACACACACATACAGATACACACACACACACACATACAGAAATATACACACACACACACACAGATACACAAATGTAGACACACACACACATACAGATACACACACACACACACACACATACATAAAGATACACACACACACACAAATGTAGACACACACACACACACATACATAAAGATACACACACACACGCACACAAATGTAGACACACACATACATACAGATACACACACACACACATACATAAAGATACACACACACACAGATACACAAATGTAGACACACACACACACAGACACACACACACATATACACACACAGACACAGACACACACACACAGACACACACACACACACACACACAGACACACACACACACATACATAAAGATACACACACACAGATACACAAATGTAGACACACACACACACAGACACACGTAGACACACACACACACACACACACACACACACAGACACAGACACAGACACACACACAGACACACACACACACGCACACACAGACACACACACAGACACACACACACACACACACACACACACTAATCTAATCCTAATCCATGTTGTGATCTTTGTTTATAGAAACATTTTAAGTCAAAAACATAAATATAATCCTAAAATAATCCAAAAGAGTCAAAGTGAACAGAGTTGCAGTTACTCACCAACATGAATCATCCAAACACACTCTGACCTTTGACCTTTGACCTGCAGCTCACCATCAACTACACCTCCCATAATGCACTGCTGCTGCTGTCACACATCACTTCCTGTTTTCAGAGAACCAGGGTTACACTGATAACCTTCACTGTGAAGACATAGAGATTATGTAGATTATCCAGATTAAACCACATCTGTGTAAATACAGCAGGTTTATGGTCTGTAGAGGGCAGCAGTGAGTCTCTGAGGGACAAGGAGGACTTCTGTCTGCTCCTGAGAGGACAGAAGACAGAAGACAGAGGACAGAGGACAGAAGACAGAAGACAGAAGACAAAAGACAAAAGACAAAAGACAAAAGACAGAGGACAGAAGACAGAGGACAGAGGACAGAAGACAGAGGACAGAGGACAAAAGACAGAGGACAGAGGACAGAGGACAGAAGACAGAGGACAGAAGACAAAAGACAAAAGACAGAGGACAGAGGACAGAAGACAGAGGACAGAAGACAGAGGACAGAGGACAAAGGACAGAAGACAGAAGACAGAAGACAGAAGACAAAAGACAGAGGACAGAGGACAGAGGACAAAAGACAGAGAACAGAGGACAGAAGACAGAGGACAAAGGACAGAAGACAAAAGACAAAAGACAGAGGACAGAAGACAGAAGACAGAAGACAGAGGACACATTTAAGACAATGATGATGAAGATGATGATGATGAAGATGATTCATGAATGACACATGCACACACACGCACACACGCGCGCACACACACACGGCAGGCTTTTATTGTGGCGGGGCGGAAGTGTACTGCGTCACGATAGATGTGTCTACATTAACAAGTAGTGAAGATTTTCAAAATAAAACCACTATTAAATTGTAAATTAGTTTTTAAAAGTTTGTAAAATAATTTGAAAAACATTTGGTGTGTGTGTGTGTGTGTGTGTGTGTGTGTGTGTGTGTGTGTGTGTGTGTGTGTGTGTGTGTGTGTGTGTGTGTGTGTGTGTGTGTGTGTGTGTGTGTGTGTGTGTGTGTGTGTGTGTGTGTGACAGAGATAAATGACACATAAGCAGAGTTTTATTGATCAGGAAGTTTAGGTTTTATTAAACTCAGTTATTGTAGAATGTGTTTTTGATTATATTTGTTTTCTTTAGTATAAACATAAACATGGATTAGTATTAGAATAATAGAATATTCATTTGAAACATTTAAACACCTCTGGATTAATTTAACCTGGACTAACTAAATCTAGACTAAATAAACCTGGATTAACTAAACCTCTAGACTAATTTAATCTCTGGATTAATTTAACTAACTTGTTGATTCTTGGTCTCAGGATTTTTGAGACTCAGGTTTCAGGTTCTCTAAGGGTCTCAGGGTTCTGGTCTCAGGGTTCTGGTCTCAGGGTTCTGGTCTCAGGGTTCTGTCTCAGGTTCAGTACATGTTGTTCTTCCACTGAGCTCCATTAGTTTCTGTCAGAAAAACAAACAAATGTAAAGTGTTTGTTTGTTTGTTGATGATGATGATGATGATGATGATGATGTCACACTGAATCAGTCATCAATCATCAATCATCAATCATCAATCATCAATCATCAATCATCAATAATCAATAATCAATCATCTTACTCAGTAAATCCTGTGTGGACTTCCTCTTCTGAGAAGCAGAAACCTGCAGAAACAAAGTATGTTTGTCATGTTTGAGTGATGTTTACATGTTATTAAATGTTATTGTTGATTGTAAACAAACAAACACGCCTTCTTCTTTGATCCTGCGCTCAGAGCAGCGAGTTTACTCTCAATGTCAGAAACCTGCAGAAAAACAACAACGTTAATGTTAAAGTTCAAACATTACAACACTTTATATACAGTATATATATATATATATATATTTACATACATATATATATATAACATATCCACATATGTACTTGTACTACACATCAGCTGACCCTGACCTCGCTCTCAGTGCTCTGGACTCTAGCGGCCGTTAGCGCCACCACGTCCTCCAGCTCCGACAGCTCAGAGTCCGTCGCTCCTCCGAAGCGATTCCTGGCGTTTTGCTCCAGTTTACGAAGTTTGGTCTCCAGTTCGTACGATTGACCCGCAGTGACGTAAACCTGTGCAGGTGAGAAGAGAAACACACCTCAGTCACCTGAGGGGGGCGCTAATGCAGCTCCACATCACTGCTAAAAACAACGTTACTAAGAGCGCTGCTAACAACACTACTAACAACACTGCTAACACCGCTACTAACAATGCTGCTAATAACACTGCTAACTATGCTGCTAACACTGCTGCTAACAACACTGCTAACACCGCTACTAACAATGCCGCTAACATCACTGCTAACAGTGCTGCTCACAATACTGCTAACAACACTGCTAACAATACTGCTAATCGTGCTGCTCACAACACCTCTAACAACACTGCTAACAGTGCTGGTAACACTGCTAACCAGGCTGCTATCACTGCTACTAACAATGCTGCTAACAACACTGCTAACAATGCAGCTAACATTGCTGCTAACAACACTGCTGACATCACTGCTAACAACGCTACTAACAACACTGCTAACAGTGCTGCTAACAACACTACTAACATCACAGACTTTAACGTGATGATATAATCAGATTATTAGAAGAGCGCCCTCTGCTGGTGCTGCGTGTGGTGGCAGCTCAGACGCTCAAAGCCAGTCCAGACATGATGTCATGCTGTAGACAGGCATCATGAGGTGAGGGATGGGGGCGGGGTTTACGCAGCGTTACGTTACATCTTACATTTTTCTCAAGTTCCCTGAACGCATCGTCCACTTGCTTTACATCAGCGCCCCCTATCTTTGAGCGTGGGCTCGGTTCAGAGAGGCCGAACGCGACCATGGCGTTTTCTGTGGCGTTAATGGTTCTGAGGACCTCAGTGGTGAGGTCACAGAGGGCGGAGGCACTGGAGCTCTGAAAGTCATGTAGAGGACACATGTTAGCAGCTAAAGGCTAACAGCAGCTAAAGGCTATCTGCAGCTAAAGGCTAACTGCCCTCTGATAAAGGCTAACTGCCCTTCAGCAACCTTGACCTCTGACCTGTGACCCACCTTCTGAGCCTCGTTGGGCACCTCGTCACTGGACGAGCTCAGCTCCTTCAGAGAGTCCAGAGAGACCAGTGGTCCTGGTCCTGGTCCTGGTCCTGGTCCTGGTCCTGGTCCTGGTCCTGGTCCTGGTCCTTTGTCCACACATGTCTTCTTCCCGCCCTCGTCCTCTGAGGACACGCCTTTATCGCTCAGGTTTCCCGCCAACTCGCTCAGTTTCCTCCTCAGCTTTTCCTCCTCGTTCTGACCCGACGGCGTCGAAGCCTAGAGGACGGACATGGACAGTGTGGACGTTCATGAAGAGACATGTGGACGCGTGTGGACGCTAGTGAGCGCGTGTGGACGTGTGTGGGGGCGTGGCTTATCTCACCTCGTCACCTGGCGTCATCTTCTCCTCCAGACGACTCAGCAGACTCTCAATGGCAAACATACGTTTGTTCAGCTCGTTGATCTAGAACACCATGTGACTGTTAGCATGGTTAGCATTGTTAGCATCAAACAGTGATTGGCTGTTAGCTCTTACAGGCGGAGCTTGTCCCAGATTCTCTTGAGAAGACGTCCTGCTGTTGCGGCGACGGTGCGGCGGCGCTTGATGGTGAACGAGCGGATATCGAGGAAAGTCGTCTTCGTCAGACGTGTCGACGTATTGTTGCCGAGCAACGGACGCCGTGATCTTAGAGAGAGAGCGAGTACGCACCATACGACTGTCTGCGTACTCCTCTGAGTACACACAGGTAAACAAGTAAACAAACACAGGTAAACAGGGAAACAAACACAGGTAAACAAGTAAACAAACACAGGTAAACAGGTAAAGTAACACAGGGAAACAAACACAAGTAAAAAAACAGGTAAACAAACAGGTTAAAAAACAGGTAAACAAACACAGGTAAACAAGTAAACAAACACAGGTAAACAGGGAAACAAACACAGGGAAACAAACAGGTAAACAAGTAAACAAACACAGGGAAACAAACACAAGTAACAAACACATGTAAACAAGTAAACAAACACAGGTAAACAAGTTAACAAACACAAGTTAAAAAAACACAGGTAAACAAGTAAACAAACACAGGTAAACAAGTACACAAACACAGGTAAACAAGTAAACAAACAGGTAAACAAACACAGGTAAACAAGTAAACAAACACAAGTTAACAAACACAGGTAAACAAGTTAACAAACACAGGCAATATTGCAGTAGTATTGCAGTAGTATTGCAGTAGTATTGCAGTAGTATTGTAGTAGTATTGCAGTAGTATTGCAGTAGTACTGACCAGGCCTCATGGCGTATCGGTCCAGACTCTTCCTGCGGTTCATGCGTTGCGTGTAAACGTCATAATCCACATCGTTCCTGAAAAAACGATCCTCCTGCATCTGTCATGTGATAATGTCATGTGATAATGTCACGTGTTATGTGATGTGACAGGTGACAAAGATGAAATATGATAATGAGGGGGCGTCGGCCTCAGGGGAGACACACCTGTACAGAGGCTCGTCGTGAGTGAGAGTAATATTCTTCTGGGTCAAAGTCCAGAGGATGAACTGACAACAGACGTTTACTCTTCCTCATCTGAGACAAAGACAAACAGGAAGTGAGCCGGCGTCACATGACTCAGTCACTCAGTCACTCAGTCACATGACTCATGACTCAGTCACATGACTCAGTCACATGACCCAGTCACATGACCCAGTCACTCAGTCACATGACTCAGTCACATGACCCAGTCACATGACCCAGTCACTCAGTCACATGACCCAGTCACATGACCCAGTCACTCAGTCACATGACTCAGTCACATGACTCAGTCACTCAGTCACATGACTCAGTCACTCAGTCACATGACTCAGTCACATGACTCAGTCACTCAGTCACGTGACCCTAATCCTCTTTACGTCTTTACCCCTTTGTATCGCTGAGCCTCCACGTCTCCGTGCTCGTCCTCGTTAGCGTTGTACGTGTCTGCAAAGACAGAGGAGTCGTTCACCAGTCATCAATAAACAATAAACAGTCATCAATAAACAATAAACAGTCATCAATAAACAATAAACAGTCATCAATGCACAATAAACAATCACCAATCATCCATAATCACAGACAAACAAACACTGATGTGTTCATTGATGACTCACAGTTCCTCACGTCAGGCATACTCTGAGTGTCATCATCACGACCACCTGATGACACACAAAACACACAAAACACACAAACCATGTCAGGATTTTGAATGAGAGAAGCTTCAGTCGTAGTTGTGTTACAGTTGTGTTACAGTTGTGGTACAGTTGTAGTACAGTTGTGGTACAGTTGTGGTACAGTTGTGTAACAGTTGTGTTACAGTTGTGTTACAGTTGTAGTACAGTTGTGTTACAGTTGTAGTACAGTTGTAGTACAGTTGTGGTACAGTTGTAGTACAGTTGTGGTACAGTTGTAATACAGTTGTGTTACAGTTGTGTTACAGTTGTAGTACAGTTGTGTTACAGTTGTGTGTCTGTGATGACTCACCCTCTCCATTGAGCCTCTTGTACAGTGACCTCATGACCTTTGCGCTGCCAAAGCGTTTAAATCTGTTCCTGACGTTGTCGTGGTACCAGCCTGCAGTACCGATCTTCAACACTCTGAAAGTACACACACACACGCACACACACGCACGCACGCAAGCACGCACACAGGCACACACAGACACACACGATACACAGTCAGAGCTCTGACAGGTGTGTGTGTGTGTTGTGGGCGGGGCCTGTGCTCTGACAGGTGTGTGTGGTGGGCGGGGCCTGAGCTCTGACAGATGTGTGTGTGTGGTGGGCGGGGCCTCTGACCTGGTCATGCGGCAGTTGTCACACACCCAGCCGTGCTCCTTCCTGTTGTAGCGGCTGCAGCTCTTACAGGTGAACATGGTACAGTCCAAACAACAACGTTTACTGTTCAACAGGAACTTAAAGGGCTGAAGACAACACACACACACACACTGAGACAGTTGAGTCTGCACTGACAGCAGCTCACGCTTTGACTCCTCCTTCTCTATCTGTGTCTTCAGATCTCTGTGGATGAACACATGAATACATGATGAACACATGATGAACACATGAACACATGATGAACACATGAACACATGATGAACACATGAACACATGAACACATGATGAACACATGAACACATGATGAACACATGAACACATGATGAACACATGATGAACACATGAATACATGATGAATACATGAACACATGATGAACACATGAATACATGATGAACACATGAACACATGAACACATGAACACATGAATACATGATGAACACATGAACACATGAATACATGATGAACACATGAACACATGATGAACACACACACTAACACTCACCCCCACACACACTCACACACACACACTCACACACACACACACACACACACTTCATGGTAACAAACAGCGTAAACAACCAATCATGTGATGGGGGAGGGGCTTATCACATGACTGTTGACCATAGACACATCATTAATCAGTGGCTCATGACTCTGCCCCAGGGGCTGATGGGAGTTTGAGTCCACAGTGAAAACACTGGAGCTTTTGTGTGTGTCATGATCCACTCACACAACAATGACGTCTTACACACACACACACACACACACACACACACACACACACACACAGTGGAAGGGGCGGAGCTTGTTTACCCGAGTCGCTCCTCCTCTTTCTTACGCAGATTAAAATCTCTCTGAATTACGTCCCACACGTGTTTGGCTTCATCGTCCGTGAGACGAGACAAATCCAGCTTTCTGTCCATGACGCTGGAATCACAAGAGACAAAGACATGTTTGTGTGTCCTTCACTGTGTCCTCACTGTGTCTTCACTGTGTCCTTTAGTGTCCTCACTGTGTCCTTCACTGTGTCTTCACTGTGTCCTTTAGTGTGTCCTTTAGTGTCCTCACTGTGTCCTTTAGTGTGTCCTTTAGTGTCCTCACTGTGTCCTCACTGTGTCCTTTAGTGTGTCCTCACTGTGTCCTTCACTGTGTCCTTTAGTGTGTCCTTTAGTGTGTCCTCACTGTGTCCTTCACTGTGTCCTTCACTGTGTCCTCACTGTGTCCTTTAGTGTCCTCACTGTGTCCTTTAGTGTGTCCTTTAGTGTGTCCTCACTGTGTCCTTTAGTGTGTCCTTTAGTGTGTCCTTTAGTGTGTCCTCACTGTGTCCTCACTGTGTCCTCACTGTGTACTTTAGTGTCCTTCACTGTGTCCTTCACTGTGTCCTTCACTGTCCTTCACTGTGTCATTTAGTGTGTCCTTCACTGTGTCCTCACTGTGTCCTTCACTGTCCTCACTGTGTCCTTTAGTGTCCTTCACTGTGTCCTCACTGTGTCCTTCACTGTGTCCTTCACTGTGTCCTTCACTGTCCTCACTATGTCCTTTAGTGTCCTTCACTGTCCTCACTGTGTCCTTCACTGTGTCCTTCACTGTCCTCACTGTGTCCTTCACTGTGTCCTTCACTGTGTCCTTCACTGTGTCCTTCACTGTCCTCACTGTGTCCTTCACTGTGTCCTTTAGTGTCCTTCACTGTGTCCTTTAGTGTCCTTCACTGTGTCCCTTAGGGTTCTGTCCTCTGTCTAACAAGATCAGGACAAACAAATCCAAGACTACCGAGACCAGGACTAACATGACCAGGACTAACATGACCAGGACTAACATGACCAGGACTAACATGACCAGGTCTACCGAGATCAGGACTAAAAAATCCAAGACTAACAAAACCAGGACTAACAAAACCAAGATTACCAAGACCAGGACTAAAAAAAATCCTAGCACCTAAAAACCAGAGCAGACTAAGGAGACAAGGACAAGTCTGTCCTCAAAGTGGACCAAAATGGACCAAAGTGGACCAAAGTGGACCAAAGTGTCCAACCCTGGTCCTGATCTTGTGATTCTGACAATTTGACATTAATTTAGAGTTTAAATCAGATTAGATTATTATGATCATCAGATTAGATTAACAGTAAACAACAGTAAACAACAATAAACAACAGTAAATAACATTAAAAATAATAAAGTTAAGAGGAAATTTACTGACCTGTGTGTGTGTGTGTGTGTCTCTGTGTGTGTGTGTGTGTTCAGGCTGAACTGATGAAGAGTCTGAGTTTAACTGAGAATCAGCTGATCATCATCCTCATGACACACACACACACACACACACAGAGAGAGAGAGACACACACACACAGAGAGACACACACACAGGGAGAGAGAGAGAGAGAGACACACACACACACACACACACACACACACACACAGAGAGACACACACACAGGGAGAGAGAGAGAGAGAGACACACACACACACACACACACAGAGGGAGAGAGACACACACACACACACACACACACAGAGGGAGAGAGAGACACACACAGAGAGAGAGAGACACACACACACACACACACACACACACACACACACACACACACATTACACTGACACATTCATTTCCTGAAGACTTACCCTAACATATATATATATGACATAGTATCATTTTTTACAGTGTAGTACAGCTAACACTATGTAAAAGTATAGTGTCATTTTTTACATGACATATACACACCCTGTAAATGACACTATACTTTTACAGTACTCTGTATTTAACTGTACTACACTGTAAAACATTACAAAGTCAGATAAAACTTTATTTAAACGTCACAGACAGACGGTGTAGTTGACCAAACTTTATTTAAACGTCACAGACAGACGGTGTAATTGACCAAACTTTATTTAAACGTCACAGACAGACGGTGTAGTTGACCAAACTTTATTTAAAGGTCATGCACAGGTTAAAGGTTAAAGGTTAAAGGTCAGTTTACTTCCTCTGTCTCAGAGTGGGATCATTAATGATCGGAGTTAATATTTGTCATGTGACTGAGCTCAGGTCATGGGGGCGGGGTTAACTCCTCAGAGGATGGACCACCACATGACGATCACAGAGACCAGACCAATCACAGAGCTGGCAGCCCAGGAGGGGGCGGAGTTACACAGGTCTGAGTTGCAGCATTTGAAGGTGAAACTGGACACCTGTGAATGAGTGAATACACCTTTGTTTACATGTTTACACCACATTAAACACAACTAGTGGCTTTTATTTTGAAGGGTCACTTCCTGTGTGCTTACGTGTGGGAACATCTGACCGAGACGACTGTACTCACAGTCAGAGTACTTCAGACACTGACGGTACGTCATCCCACCTGCACACACACTCAGTTACTATTGTAGGTGTACTACAGGTGAATAACAGTACACAGGTGTACTACAGGTGAATAACAGTACACATGTGTACTACAGGTGAATAACAGTACACAGGTGTACTACAGGTGAATAACAGTACACATGTGTACTACAGGTGAATAACAGTACACATGTGTACTACAGGTGAATAACAGTACACAGGTGTACTACAGGTGAATAACAGTACACATGTGTACTACAGGTGAATAACGGTACACATGTGTACTACAGGTGAATAACGGTACACAGGTGTACTACAGGTGAATAACAGTACACAGGTGTGCTACAGGTGAATAACAGTACACATGTGTACTACAGGTGAATAACAGTACACATGTGTACTACAGGTGAATAACAGTACACAGGTGTACTACAGGTGAATAACAGTACACAGGTGTACTACAGGTGAATAACAGTACACATGTGTACTACAGGTGAATAACGGTACACAGGTGTACTACAGGTGAATAACAGTACACAGGTGTACTACAGGTGAATAACAGTACACATGTGTACTACAGGTGAATAACAGTACACAGGTGTACTACAAGTGAATAACAGTACACAGGTGTACTACAGGTGAATAACAGTACACAGGTGTACTACAGGTGAATAACAGTACACAGGTGTTACTACAGTACAGGTGAATAACAGTACATAGGTGTACTACAAGTGAATAACAGTACACGGGTGTACTACAGGTGTAGTACAGGTGTAGTATAGGTGTAGTCCAGGTGAAGTACAGGTGAAGTACAGGTGTAGTATAGGTGTAGTACAGGTGTAGTACACGTGTAGTACACATGTAGTACACGTGTAGTACCGGTGAAGTATAGGTGTAGTACAGGTGAAGTATAGGTGAAGTACAGGTGTAGTACAGGTGTAGTACAGGTGAAGTACAGGTGTAGTACAGGTGAAGTACAGGTGTAGTACAGGTGTAGTACAGGTGTAATACCGGTGTAGTACAGGTGAAGTACAGGTGTAGTACAGGTGTAATACCGGTGTAGTACAGGTGAAGTACAGGTGTAGTACAGGTGAAGTACAGGTGTAGTACAGGTGTAGTACAGGTGAAGTACAGGTGTAGTACAGGTGTAGTACAGGTGAAGTACAGGTGTAGTACAGGTGAAGTACAGGTGTAGTACAGGTGTAGTACAGTTGTAGTACAGGTGTAGCACAGGTGTAGTACAGGTGTAATACCGGTGTAGTACAGGTGTAATACAGGTGTAGTACAGGTGTAGTACAGGTGTAGTACAGGTGAAGTACAGGTGTAGTACAGGTGTAGTCTTACCCCTCTCAGTGAGTGTCAGACAGGCATCGTCATAGCTACAGTCTCGTTGTTTGGTACAGCTGCCGGTGTAATCTTTACAGCTGTAACAACGAATGGCTGATCCTGAAACATAGGAAGCTAGAGTTAGCAGGCTAATAGTTCAATTTAGCCTAGCATAGAGACTGAAAACAGCGAGAGATAGCTTAGTTAAGTTTAGCTTAGCATAGAGGCAAATAGCAAGAGATAGATTTGTTCAAATAAGCTTAGCATAGAGTGAAACAGGGGAGAGTTAGCTTAGTTCAGTTTAGCTTAACATAGAGACTGAAACAGCGAGAGTTAGCTTTTTCAGTTTAGCTTAGCATAGAGACTCAATCAGGGAGAGTTAGCTTAGTTTAGGGTTAGCATAGAGAGTGAAACAGGGAGTGTTAGCTTAGTTCAGTTGTGAGAACAGTAGCATCAGTCATTGCTGTTGCCTGGCAACAAGCCCAAACTCCTCCCACCACCACGACCCACACACACAACAATGGAGACGTCGTCAGTCGACTCCAACAGTCTCAGAAACAAAGCCGTGAATAAATAATGAATAAATGTTCGGATCAATAATCCAGCGATCATTGATCCATTTTTCTGCTGCTTCTGATGATCAATGATGTTATTGATCAGTTATTGATCAGTGATCAAACTCACCCAGGCCAATCAGAGCAGAGCACACGAGCAGACCAATCACCAGGGAGCGCTTCATTTTCACCTCAACACGACTCACACACAACCTGCAGAGGTCAAAGGTCAGAGGGTCAGAGGTCAGAGGGTCAAAGGTCAGAGACAGATCAGTGTGAACTCACCAACAGCAGCAGCAGCAAATAACAACATGAGTGAGTGAAGGCTGAGAGACGCTCACTGACCACGCCCACTGGGAGGAGCTACAGCAGAGAAGCCTTTGATTGTTTTCAGTTAGACTTTGATCTTTAAAGATGAAAGATGTGATTATGATATGATGTCATCACTGTTTACACAACTGTGATGACATCACTGTTTACACAACTGTGATGACATCACAGACTGATGACATCACAGTTATAACATCTATAATCTTATGATCTGCTCCTGGTCTCTTTATTCTGTCTCTGTCTGACCTCCTTCTTCTCCTTTATCTCCTCCTCTGTGATGATGATGATGATGATGATGACAATGGTGAAGATGAAGATGATGGTGATGATGGTGATGATGATGATGGTGATGAAGATGATGAAGATGATGATGATGATGATGATGATGATGAAGATGATGATGAAGATGATGATGAAGATGATGATGATGATGATGATGATGGTGATGATGAAGATGATGATGGTGATGCTGATGATGATGAAGATGATGATGATGATGATGATGATGGTGAAGATGAAGATGATGATGATGGTGAAGATGATGATGATGATGATGATGATGATGATGATGATGATGGTGATGATGAAGATGATGATGATGATGGTGATGCTGATGATGATGAAGATGATGATGATGATGATGATGATGGTGAAGATGAAGATGATGATGATGGTGAAGATGATGATGATGATGATGATGATGATGATGGTGATGATGAAGATGATGATGATGATGGTGATGGTGATGATGAAGATGATGATGGTGATGATGAAGATGATGCTGATGGTGAAGATGAAGATGAAGATGATGATGATGATGATGTTGGTGGTGATG